>NW_020654520.1:3639429-3639855 GCF_003589595.1 Hyposmocoma kahamanoa
ACATATACCTCAACATCGAAAGAAAAATCAACCCGGTGTTGCAAAAAACGTTTTAGTATTGATCGTACACAGTGGACTGGTTTTTTTAACATGTTGCACAGAATGGAGAACAGTGCCGTCTGGTAAAGAGTGTGTTCAAAAGCAAAAATAACGACTATTTAAACTATTTTTTTACACTAATGACATACAAAAACGTATACAAAATAGTACATTTAATATGACATGCGAGTGCTTTCCACTGGATTATTTAAAAAAACTTTATGTTAGAATTGGATTATACCATTCAATTAAAAGGCAGAACAAATTATTGAAAAACAAAAATAATAAAAGTTAAATATTTAGAATACAAGTCATTTGTAACAAATAAAATATTCTGACACAACAGAATGTTTTGTTTATTTAATTTTATCCCCCTGTGCCAACCCT
>NW_020654520.1:3639865-3673972 GCF_003589595.1 Hyposmocoma kahamanoa
CAACAGAATGTTTTGTTTATTTAATTTTATCCCCCTGTGCCAACCCTACCAAAATAGGTACAAACTTTGCACGCTCTATAGAAGCTTCGTCTCTGTTCCGTTTCTTTACTAATCAATGGTCGGAACAAGATGTTCCACATATATACATAGATACTTGTATAGATATAGCTAAACGGAGCGACATCGAGTTGTTAAAACCGCCAAATATTAATTAACTACTTTTTCGAACTCCGGATTTCCGGAAATGGTTTTACTACATCGTAAGACAAAACTACTGACCTAGGAAGTCGAAGTTGGATTTTAAAGTAATTCTAATGGTGCCATGATAACTGACAGCCTTGTTGCCGAATGCCGAACTCCTTCACAAGGAACTCTAATGCTATAGATATGCATTCGCGAGTTTGCATCGATTCAACCGCCAATAATAATAATATACTTATACCGCGGGGAATACCGCATCTCCCTTTTAAACATTCAAAATTTGTTGAGAGAGGCGAGTCCACCGCACTAGGAAAAACACAGGGTTTTTAACGGGTGCCATGGACATACCCACAAATTGCAATTACTCAAGAGAAAATAAATGTAGGCCATACAAATATTTCTCCCGGTCCGAGAATCGAACCCGAGACCTCTGCGTGGTAGCATGGCAACCATTCAACCATGGATGCACCCAATAACCCGTTGGTGTCCCGATGTAATCGCGCGGTTTACAAACGCGACTTTGTATCGTTGATGCTAAAACTTACCGCTTGTAATATTTAGCATTTTGTCATTTAAATACTGTTCAAATTTGCAGTATTGCAGCGTCATATTGCAAATTTTAATACGTCTGAGTATACAAGTGTTGTTTACACACATTTTTAATAACTATTGTTTGTGGAACGAAACTACAAGTAATTAATGCTATTGTTCTTGCATAATCTTTGGTTCACGTTAATTTTTAATTTTTCTTGTGTATTTCCTGAACTGTGCTATATAATTCAAATGATTTATAATTTAGAAATACTGCAATGTTTAAATAAACACAGATCTATACAGGCAGAGTATGTGTAGGTACCTAAACTTCAAGTAATACACATTGAGTGGATGATACTTCACTCTGAAATCCCGAAGTCCTTTAGCATACGTCACAACCACACAAATGACAGTACAAAATTTGTAGTCATTATTACTTGTTTTTTTTGTCAAATTTGTCTTATTTAATGTTGTTTTTTTTTATAAATTATTTAGTATTTCTTTAATTTTGTTTTCCTTGTTTGTGTTATAATTTTTTTTTGTACCAGTGTTGTGGCAATAAATGTCTATTCTAAATTATAAAAAAAGACAAAAAAAAAACAAAATGGTTATATTTTTACTTACATTTACAAAGCTATCCTTCGTATCACACGTAGGAAAATAATTTGCTAGTTATACATCAAAAATATTGAATGAATGAATGAATGAAATGCAGTCCATGACACAAAATTCAACCCACCTTGTATTTTATCCTTAAAGGGCTAGAATACAAAAATATTGTTATTATCGCAGAAAAGTCTTACCCGGTTTTACAAATCCAAATTTATAACGCGGGCAATGAAATGACAATGGAAATGACGTTTAGTATCATTATTATTTCAGCCGAAAGACGTCCACTGCTGAACATAGCCCGCCCCCAAAGAACACAAAGACCGGTCTTATGCTGCTTGCATCCAGCAGATTAAGGGTCGTATTCCAGAACTGTACTCAATGCTCAAGTCAGGATTTGAGCAGATTTGAGTATGATTTCAAGCACTGGAAATACGACCCTAACGGCAAAGACTTGAGTATGATTTCGAGTGCTTTGAACCATACTCAAATCCTGATTTGAGCATTGAGTACAGTTCTAGAATACGACTCTTAATACACCAGTTACAAAATTGCACCGTAATAGTTTTTGGGCACGGAAACATTGTTTAACCAAAGGGCATTTTATACTGAACATGCCAAGTGGTTTGATGTGTATATAAAAAACAAAATACAATACAATTCCGGGACTTCAGAAGGGTGTATTATCCACGCTATACGTTTACTTGAAATCCAAATAAATATACTCCGTCTGCTTCGATCTCCGACCAATGTGTATTTTAATTTCTTCTCGCATATGTTTTCTTCATCGTCATATATCGGCCGCAAGACGTCCACTGCTGAACACAGCATATGTTTTCTTACCTACCTTCTTTTAAGTTACAGGACGAAAAGTCGTGCGCCTGGGCACCTGATGGTAAGCGACGCACCTATACATAACAGACGCAGTGTCTCTCAGAGCTTTAAATTGCAAAGATGTAAGGGACACCGTAATTTCACCAGCACCCTTCAAAACCGGAACAGAGTAATACTTACATTACTCTTGGCGGCAATTTGAACAAAAGGTGCCATTATTAAATCATACCGTAAATTGTTTTAATCATAGTTTAATTATTTGATTTAAATTAAATGCAATTAAATTGAATATTGCAACAATTTTATTTAAAATATTACATTTAAATTTAATTCAATGCACGACCAATTTTGGAAATAATTAGGGAGTTCCGGGGAGACCAAGGCTTCCCCGGTAAGATTAGGGTAAGCCGGGCGTCCTGGCCGAACCCTCCGCCAGTGATACGCCTTTACGGGCGTCTCGGCGGGACTCGCCGGGGTTTGTGGTTAGGTGCAGGGATGAAAACGTCCGTCTGCCCCGGTAGCATATGGCCAGGGCGTTCGTCCCGGGCATAACTAGCGCATCGAAGTAGCGGTCTAGACGAGGGCCTGAGGCGAGGAGTAACATGGTACACGTGAATTGCCCTTTTAAGTCGGGAACTACATCCGTCCTGACATTGTCGCAGGACACTGCTACCAGCATCTCCGGCACTAGCCCGGAGACCTAGTTGAGTATGAGCTAGACATTCTCCGGTCCCTCCAGACTCCTAGGAATGTGGGAACTGGAGAGATCTGGGGTTAGGATCTGACTTAGATTGCTCGCACAGGTTATGGTGCCCTTCCCGCATAACCAAGAGGTTGACTGGGTGGGTCGCTATAAACACAACTTACATAGAAAGATATGGAACTGTTGAACTTTCCTTAGGGGACACACACATAAATACATACAACACACGTGCCGTTCACTTTATTTATCGCCACTTCTCTCTATAATTATTCACAAATGTACGTACAATAGAAACTAAAGTTATAGACAAGATATAGCCCTTACAGGGATTTGAATGGTCAACTTTCAATATTAAAAATAAATTACGTTTTGACGGAAAACATGAATGAACGCACGCCACAAACAAATATTATAACATCTGTTACAATAATGCTATATTTGCTTTGAATCGCGTGTTACATTTGCAAAGCGAAATGATGAAATCAATGTTTAAATAGCGCGCAACATGAGATAAAAACCCTGATACTTTCGACCAATATAATATTTGACAAATATTATAACAAATATAACAAGCGCATCCCCTACATTTGGTTCCATCACACACCGCTAGATGGCGTTAACAGTATTCTGAAACACGCAAGCGTTTGTTAAGTTTATGGTTTGAGTCAACTCGTGTACTTTAAATGGCAAAATCGGTCACATACCTAGGAGTTACGCTCGATAGGAAGCTGTCATTCACAGCACAGTTAAAGCAGCAGTAGAGCTTGTTGTGAAAGAGCTCGTCCAGGGAAGTGCTGCCGCCAAGCAGTAATGTTAGCATTACTACGTTCCGGTTTGGAAGGGTAAGGGTGCTGGTGAAATTACAGGCACATGGGACTTTTCAACTTATGTCTCAGGGTGACGGGCGATATGGCAGTACCCCTCAGATCTTTGCGATTTAAAGCTCTAAGTGGCACTGCAACTGTTATGGACAGGCGTGTAGCTTACCATCAGGCGCACGACTTGTTCGTCCCGTCACTTGATATTATAATTAAAAAGAAACTCTTCCGCGATCGCGCCTACTTTGTCATGAGCTAGAACAACAGTCGTCTGACGATAAATCAAACGTCACGATTAAAATGTGACAACAGATAATCGCAGCTTCAAACGATAAGGCGGCTGCCATGAACCGATAAACTGTCTCCACGATCTAGTGGGAACAGCTAGTAGACACGATAGTCGATTAACGATAAAATAAACGTCCACGACAGATATTTATAGATAGTCACGTCACTGTCGTCCAACGATAAATAAAACATTAGGTACAACATAATGGGAACGCGCCCTAAGACGTGTTCCATACATTCTTTTCCATCTCATTCCGCGGCAATGTAAACTGAGTTTTAGTGAAACATATGGCAGGTACCGACTCGTTTTTAGACTTACATTTTAGGGATAAACAACAAAACAAAAAATGAGTCAAACACCCTAGTCGTTATTGCTAGATAGTTATAATTTGCAACTTTATTATTATTACTATCTCAATGCTATCACTTGATAAAAAATTATGTCAATGGTCGGTTAAATTTATAACACAAAGTTATCAAAAGTTATCAAATATAATTAATTACCAATCATCTGATACTTTCATGCCATGGGTTTATTATAATTAAAATTGACAATGCTCTTTCTTTGAGGTTATTTTTTTATTGTTACTGCCTCTGCCTTTATTTGTCTCGTGAGCTTGGGTGTAATTTGTGATTGTCTACGTGTGTGTCCATGGCACCCGCGACACACGGTTTCCCTAGTGCGGGGCTATGTTGAGTGTGTGTGTATCATCGTGTCATGTTTACATAATGCCGAGTCGCAGGGAATAAAAACAATAATGTTTATTATTACAAAATAGTTAATACGTGCTAACGAACTCCCTGACTCCTGCATCCATACATGCACTTCACAGCTTTTTCTCATTGGGGTCCCTTCCACTTGCCACCAATGGTTTCATATTTTCATTTCATATTTAGTAGCAGTAGAGCTCCTGGTCCCTAATAGTTGCAGTGCTTTAAATCGCAAAGATCTGAGGGGCACTGCCACTTCGCCCGTCACCCTGAGACTTAAGGTGACGAGTCCCATGTACCTGTAATTTCACCGGCACCATTGGCGACAGATATAGGTCAAGGGGCAGGAATTCCCTAGATGAAATGCTCATTCGGTGCTACACTGACGCAATTGTATTTGGACACTATTTCCATGTATAAAAATATTCGATTAATAATTAATATTTTTTTATATTCGGCTCTTACAAACTTGCCCGCTGACTGTCGCCTCATAAATTTGTTTCATCATTCTTTTTTTTCCTGACACTTGAACTGAGTACAGCTAACATGTTACAGGAATCAGTAACTGACTGTCCATATTTGACAATGTTTTACCTATTTCTTTACAACTATCAACCACACACTCGCACAGTAAACAGTCAGCAGTAAGCAGCGTGCGTGCGTGTGTGTGTGTGTGTGTGTGTCAGTAAATACGGGTCTTTTTAAAAAAGGGAGGGATTACATAAGTCGAATAACACAACTTTCGATGTTATTCTGAATAATAATTTATAGGTATACATAATAAGACTGCAGACTTCGCTGGGAAACTGAACAGGTGGTGAATGGATGCCAATGAAGTAAAAAGTTAGAGACAAGGAATGTTTTTTTTTATGAATGACATAAAAATATAAAAAGCCGTGGTAGCCCAATGGTTTGACCTGCCGCCTCTCAAGCTGAGGCCGCGGGTTCGAAATTCGGGAATTATGTGCGACATTTAATTTGAAAACCATGATTTTTTCATGCTCAAACCTAGGAAAATCCTCTGAAAACGTGTCAAGTCGCCAACCCGCATTGGGCCAGCGTGACTTATCGTCGCCTTACTTTCTCAAACTCGCATCTTAAAGCACTAAGTTACTGAAATGCAAAAATTGATTGTATGTACAAATTTTGCAAGTTGATTTCACAACACATTTCCTTCAAATTCACACACCAGCTTATACCTGTATTGATAATGAATGACAAAAAGAGCACATTTCTTTCTTCTCTTTCTTTCTTTTTAGATATCTGGTTAGGTGATTTGAAGTGTTGTATCAACTTATTGTCGTATAGCTGGGTAACTAACTTACATGAGTTTATTGAACCTTTTCGAACACGATATCATACTTCATCGTCAAATCAAGTTAATAATTAGTAGTTCTTCTTAGAGTGAATGAATACCTCATGATGTAAAATAATAAACACAATAAAAAACAGAAGACAGCAGTAGACCTCCTTGAGAAAGAGTTCGTCCAGGGAAGTATTACCACATTACCTATTCCTGCCGCGAAGCAGTAACATTACTGCTTAAGTATTAATAAAAGAAATTTAAAAAAAATTAAATTTAGAATACGGTGGAAATCGTTTTTTAATTCACTTCCGAAACGCAGTAATCAAGCTCACATGAGCATGACTGCGTTTCGAACCAGCCACATGGCACCTGCTAACAGGCCTCAGGGTGAGGGGTGGCAGTGCCCCTCAGATTTTTGTGATTAAAAGCTCTGAGAGGCTCTGCAACTGTTACAGAACGACGTGTCGCTTGCCAGTTACCACCCGGCGCACGACTTGTCCGTCCCGTCACTTTGTGTCATAGAAAAATACTAAAACGTATACTAATATAATAATTATACGATAATTTTTCCGTGTGGCTACCCTGGAGTGGGTTTCATAAATCACCACAAATGTACACACGGCGTCTCATACGCTTCATTGCTAAATCCATACTCTCTGCTCTCTAACTTAAAGTTGGATATGATTTTATTTAGTGATCCATGTTAAGTTAGGTACCGTAGTTCTCCATGTTATTTTACAACAAGAAATATTAAAAAAATAGAGCTACTCAAATAATAAAACTGTACAGAGCGTAGAGACCAAATACATAAATCTTTTAGTAGCAACATGATCAAGTGAGATACATTGTCTTGTCTATATGATTAATTGAGTCAAACATGGTTATAACTTTTGCTTTCAATGCCATCGTTCCGGAAAATTCTTTCATGCATTATAGATTTCATTCTTTCATATTCTACTTGTTGTTTTTATGTTTAATTTATGTGGCGCCTTACTCCAATGTCTTTAAATAAAGCAACTATAAATGTGAATTTAAAAAAAACACTTCTAACGTATTCTATATTTAAATTATTTTTTTTATATTAAGACTCAAACATAGTATTTTATATTTGAAAGCCTTAATAAACGTTAAACGTCTACAATACCAAACACTGCGAAAGTTCTGACATTAGACAGGAATAAAGCCCATAAAGCTGACTAGGGCCCTAATAGGACACAATGTTTTGAATAAGCACATATCCAATAGACTTCTAAGTGAAAGCAGCTAAATTCCACCATAAAGCGGATGGGTCATATGTACACCTCGCGAATTAAATCGCGATTTAGTATTAGTCTGGTAATGTTCCATTTGATCCACTGAAAAGCAGCGCTGTGGCTCCGCCGCTTAATTTGCTGAGATGGGCCCTTTTCAGTGCAATACACATTTAGCCATAAAATCGTAATGTTTTTTATTTTTTTTAATGTATAATTGACCCACGCTTGGCCACAATCTCACCTGATGCTAAGCAACGATGTCACCGACGATGGGACACATTTGCCTAAAAAATGCCTATTCACTCTAGCCTTGAATAGCCTAAAGTTTTACTTTTTACCGTATGTATCAGAAAGGAGGAAGCAAAGCGCTTAGTGCGAATAGTTGGAATATCAACGACATAAGAATGGAGTGCTCTGGACCTTCTAGTCGACCGAAGGAGGAACGGTGAGGGTGGAACTAAATTGAAAAGTTCCTGCGCACACTCCCCGAAGTGTATCCGATAGAAAACTGACAAGCAGGCTACTTTTCTGCGATGGTCGAAATTAGCTTCGATTCCACAAGAGAATTGTTGTTAATAAGTCTCTGCTTTTCGCTCCACCGAGTCCAAGGTGTACTCGTATACATATGTTGTGCTGAATAAATTACTTTTCTTTCTTTCTTTATATCACCTTTAACAAATCGTAATCACGGTATAATAACGCCATAAATGTCAAAGGTGCTTTAATCACATGAAAGTCATAAAAATAATTGGAATTACATGAAATAAATTACATGTAAGTAGAATTGTATAACTCTCCTATTTATGCATAAAAAAATTATCGACGAATTTCGTTTCTAGAATTTTGAAACCTCTCTTCTGAAAAGTTGTCATTTTATGGCCTTATTACAATGATGTCCAAGATAAGGAAAATTCTGTGATATCAGGATTCCCAACATCATTTATAATTGCACCATTTGCACCCGAATTCCGACATTCCATTTTGACCGCGCGCCTACTAGGGCGCCAAGGTATTTATTATTGATTACACCCGGGCGCTATATGGACTAACGTCGACGCTGACTGAACAATATAGATAGAATGAAGTTATTACCCCCTATGTGACCCCGGGACCTGTAACCGTAAGTGGGGCTACTCTTGAGGTTGTGCATAATTACGTTTACATGGCCAACATATCCGGCTTGGCAAGCACAACTTCTAGAAGAAGCTTAGCCACATCTTTAGGTCGTCAATCCCACAAAGCCTAAAAACTAAGGCATTTAACCAGTGCGTTCCACCAGTCCCAGGCCAAGTCCTACGCAGCCGAGACGTGGACATTAACAACAGACTTGATCCACAAATTCAAGGTCGCTCAGTGTAGGATGGAGCGAGCTATGCTTGGGATTTCTCTGATGGACCGAATCCCTAACGAGGTCATTCGTCAGAGAACTAAAGTGCCCGACATAGCTCGCTAAATCAGCAAGCTTAAGTGGCAGTTCTGCAGGAGGGTTGATCGCCGATGGAGCAGACTTTTTCTGCAATGGCGACCACGTCAAGGAAAACGTAGCGTCCGACGCCCTGCGGCAAAATGGACGGACGACCTGAGAAAGGCCGGCAGCGGCTGAGTGCGGGCGGCACAGGACCGGGAGAGTTAGCGTGCTCAAGGGGAGGCTTATGTCCAGCAGTGGATGCGTGTAAGCTGATGATGATGAAGTTATAACAAGTAGAAGAGAAGATATTCAAAAAGGATTTTGAAGAACTTTAGGCGCGACTGCGCGGTGGCAGTGCCCCTCAGATCTTTGCAATCTAAAGTGGCACTTCAACTGTTATGGATAGGCGTGTCGCTTACCACCAGGCGCACGACTTGTTCGTCCCGTCATTTAGTATCATAATAAACAATTAAAAATACTGAGAGCAAAACCAAATTAAAAAAGTTTCATTCCTAAATTTGTACTATTGTTAATTGCCATTAGGATCCTTTTCTCATTCTGTACCCTGTGCCACTGACGCCATCGACAATGACTATAACAACCATTAACTTACAAACAAATGGACGACCGGTCTAATACAAAAACCACGAAAAAAATGTCCCAAGTCAACCTATTTAAACGTAGTGACATGTAAAGGAATATGAAAAAGGTAAAACGTTGAATTTTAATTGTATTGTCATCGCAGTACTGTCTAATTTTGCTTGCTTCGCTGTCAGTCGAACAAACGAAGACTAAAGCGTGAATGACGCTCTGTATACGATTTTAACGCCCTATAAGTTCGGACACTTTTTAGCGCGGACCCGACGTCCATATAATTGTAAGTCAATGATAACAACACAAAACCATACGACTGCTACAAAACAATGTATACTTACCGGTAAAATTTATTTCAATTCAAATAGACTGTAAAAATAAATACGAACCACACGTTTATTATCTTCAAGACACCTTATAAGCGCGTGTAATAAATTATTGCTTTGTTGTCATTCAGTTATGAAGTAACAATAATAAGTAGAAGATTAATTTTGTGCATACGACGAAACCTTCTGTGAAATTGCTTTGTACTTAAATGATACAATAACTCGGTGCTTAAATATCATATCAATTCAGTAGATACAAATCAATATCAAGTTATCACATAAATTATTATAGGGCCGTTCATTATTTATGAATTAGATGTTTGTTCAAAGGGTAGTAAGGAAAAAAGTCTTTCAAAAGCCATGGTTATTATTTCCCTTGGTTCAGTTGTTAACTTTTCAAGTTTACTACGTCTGTGGCCGAACTTACATGCTGGACTGCCACGCAGGGGTCTCGGGTTCGATTCCCCGGCCGGAAGAAATATTTGCACTGATATGTGCCTGACATTTATTTCGCTCCTAAGTTTGTATGTAATTTGTGGTTGTCTACATATGTGTGTTTTATTTTCATAATACCAAGTGACGGGACGAACAAGTCGTGGGCTGGTGGTAAGCAACACGTCTGTCCATAACAGTTGCAGTACCACTCAGAGTTTTAAATTTAAATCGCTAAGACCTGTGGGGCACTGCCACTGCTCTCGTCGCCCTGAGACATAAGTTGACAAGTCCCAAGTGCCTGTAATTCCACCAGTACACTTTACAAAATCGAAACGCAGTTAATAAGGTAAGGTGTCAGTATTTCCCTGGACGAACTCTTTCACAAGGAGCTCTACTGCTATTAAACTGACTATCAAAATTGTCAGTGTTATTTTTTAAACTTTAGTTAGTGTTAGTTACGTTTTAGTGAATGTTGTGTTTAGTTATAACAGTTTGTGGCAATTAGAATGCTTGTAAAGTTTGATAAGATAGAATAAGTAATATTGTACACAGGCGTTAGTAAACCTAATTAATAAATAAGATTCACGAAATACTTTACTGACTTGTGAGATTCCCAACCTGGATTGAACCACAACACGATAAAATATTACTGTACTAATATAGTATAAATAACCTGCACACCGCGTTATAGGGTAGGGTAGGGATACAGTTTATCGACAGTAATTTTGACACCTGGCACCCGCGATATAGGATTTCCCTAGTGCTAAGCAAGTCAAGTTAGAATAACTTTTTCTTAGGCTTACTGGAGTGTAATTCTGCCCTTCTCATCAAATAAACTAAAGCAATTGACATTTCTAGCGAAATTGATATTGCCATATCTGGAATCAGCGAAATAACATCTACAACCCCCTATAAGCGGTTTTTGAATATCTTATTTAGTTTCCGTTTTATTGCAAAATTGACTTTTTTTTTACATGGCAATATCTCGGAAGTTACCGAAATGCAAACTTATGACTAGGGGGAAAAGTTGTAGGTACCCAATTGTAACCTTGATAATAGATATGCAGGCTTCTACGGAGCAATACACTTTGATATTACTTTGTAAGCTTTTAATTAATGTAAATTGATTAATTATTTTACTAAAGGGATGCCACTTCTGTCGATTTAAATGTTGTGTGTGACCTTTAGTGCTTACTATTTACTTTATCTTTGTCTAATTTGAATTATATACTAGTACATATTGTAAACTATCAAATAAAAATATTAACATACTAAATTCGTAATGAAATGTCTGAAATATTTGTAAAATATTAACAACCTCACAGGACTATATTACTATTTGTACCAGCCACAGACGTGCCAGAATGTCTAACCTTCTTCCGACATTCAGGCACGTCTTGGTACAAGCAAAGTTACAATCATGCCTTGTGCATCAGCATAGAACACACGTACCAAATTAGTATAAGTAGCTCATACAAAATGTAAACCTCAGTCAACCAGACTCAGTCAACCAGAGTCAGTCAATCCTCATTCGGTATTCATTCAGTATCCAGTAAACTCTCTAAAAATAACAACAACTATTATATTTTATTTATACGATGTAACCATGGTAAACTATTCATCATAGACAACAAATTTTGAAAAAAACTTTTAATAATTCACCAGATTTTACTTTCATACAAACATAATAATAATTTATTTCAGTAAATCACTCTAAATGGTGAAAACTCTGTGCGCTAGCAAAAGAAAACACCCACCACCAAAATTATTTTTACGAATGACAGAGAGGCATTGCTAAAAATACAGATCTAAAAACTGTAAGATATTACAACAAGAATTAAGAAGTTTGTTTTTGGGAAATTTGTTTTTTTTTAAAAGTTATGGAACAAAAGTTATTGTTTATAAAGTCAGAAATATAGTTGTCCAAGGTTGTTAGTATTTTCAACTACCCTCAGAGGCCTAACAGTTTACGTTGTGTCCTTATTTTGATTCCCGGTAGAACCAATTTAGGAAATGAATTTGTCTAATGTCTTGTTTGTATAATGTCTGGGTGTTCCGGAGCACTTCTGAGAACACCAACTACAGCACCAGCTCACAGTACAGGGAATTCCATTGTTTTAAGACCAGACAATTGGTGTGTTGGTCTGGTACATATTTTATAAATAACCCTAAAATGCCATTATTGTAATTAAAATTGTAAATATTGTTTACACAGAACAGGCTTAGACCAATGTGAAGGCAATATTAATCATTATCAAATTAATACCTGAACACTATGCCAATTTTTAGACCTGTTCTGTTTTTATTTTGTTTTTTGTTTCTATCTTTTTTTTCACAAAATTCGTTTTTTTCTTTTTCGAATTTTAGTTTCTTGTTCTTTTTTTTTCACAAAATTCAGTGAGAATAATATTAGTAAATAAATATGGCTGTTTACAAAAATAACAGAAAATACAGTTGGCGTAGTGTTCATTGGAAGTATTGGAATGCTCTAGGGCATGTATTGTCATCTTTGTAAAGGAGATATCCTTCTAATAAAGTAGTTCCTAAATTCTATTAACTCTTGACTTCAATCAAATTGATCTTTTTCCAATTTCAGGTTGAATACTTTATTAGCAAATTGTTTCATTATGAGATGAATTTTCATAACCATAAAGATTAAACAGTAACATACTTGTTACATTTGATTATGTGGTATTGAAAACAAGCCTTAGCAAGGTCTATTTACAATAATAAGTTTCTTACTATTATTAGGGTGGCTTCATTCGGGGCTTATGCAGTCGCTCATCACTGTGACCATCAACTGATCTATTGTGATCACCTCTAACTACTGGGGCTTATGCAGCCCCTCATCACTGTGACCATCAACTGATCTATTGTGATCACCACTAACTACAGTTCAGAGCAAAGGCCTACAGCATTAAAGACTTGAAGGACTTTCATGGCTCTGACAGTTTTTATGTCCTCTGGTGGTGGCCTGTGCCTTCCCAGTATGGAGCTTCATACGCCCTTCAGGGGGGCAGCATTGGGTGAGAAGAAGCATAGGAGTTTAATATTAAGTTTACTGATGATTTATCAGTATGGTTTATTACCATAATATTAAATTATTTTTGGGAAATTACTGCAAAAAGCAACTTTAAAGCAACATCCCAAATTAGCGTCATAGTACAAATATTAGATTTTTCTAGAACGAGAGTTCTAGAAAAGTGTTCTAGAAAATCAAATTCACTAAATACTAGTAATTACACGTGGTAAAAGTAATTCTCGCAAGGAGAAAGTGCAGAGTCCTCTCACGCGGCATGTACGAGGCAAGGTGCTGACAAATTTGCTAACCAATTCAGCCGAAAATTAGCGACAATAATCATCTATGTCGCAAACAATTACGGTAACAGAGCAATGCACTCAATTACAAAAATCTAGGACGAGTAAAATGACAACGCAAGGAGAAATAAATTCGTCATGCCGACAAACACTCAACCATAATTGATCAATTCTAATTAAGTGCCTTGCCCAGCATATCAGCACACCGAAGCCGTGTCATACAACAATCAATTAACGCCGTGGCTAACCCTAAATATTAATACATTAATAAATCAATAACATCTCGTACACAAACAAAAATCAATAATTTCAACAAGCTACTGACCACACTGGCGGTGTCTTGACTATCTAGCGAATTCTTGTCTGTGTCCTTCCCTTGCTGGTCGTTGGAAAAATTGTCATATTTGCGAGTAGGGCTATTTCTCATTGTTAACACAACGCGAAGAAGCTTTAAGCCTCGAACGACATTTTTACTCGCCGAAAAGACAACACGAATCACCGACGAAAGATAAATTACTGACACTGACAGCTACAAACTATGACAGCAAATTGAACGAATGACGGGTATAACTGACAGCTGGTAACCGAATGAATGAATGGAGAATAGAATATGCCGAATAATTGGATACATACTCGCCATTCAAGACAAGAATTTTTTTCATGTAGTTCAGTTTACGTTGTATTGAAAGTTAAAAAATTCCATAATTCAGTCAAGAACCCTCCTCGAATATTGTTGTAGTAGTATGTAAGTTTTCTTGACATCCACTTAAATTGTACAATCTATGATCGAAATTACTATGCTGTTCCTTAATGGCTAAGCATGACATTTGAAATTATCTTATAAAATCGCGAAGCCCAAGTTTTGAATTACGACAAACAAGTTCAGGTCAAAAGCGCTAATGTGCAAAACGGTAAAAAAAACCTGAAAACAAAAAGAAAGGTAACAACCTTTCGCAATCTTTGCGCAACAGCGCTTCGGTAAGGAATTTACACTCCGCGCACTACACTACATAGTTTTACGTTAGGTAACTACTGCTCATTGTTACAACATCTGGTGGTCTCGAACTTTTTTCACAACAAAAGCAACTCGTATGAAGTACATTGACAACAGTAAATATTGGTCCCTTTGGAATGCGAAGCTGTATCCAAATATACGTAAATGAATGAACTAGTTATATTTAGCGGTAAATTTTAGTTTGCTTTGAATTTTTATATGTGACAACGTGGTTGCAGATTGAAGTGCAAAAATTGAGTAAAACAAAAATAATAAAAAAATTACTCACACTATGTTTGATATTCTCATCCCATATTTGTATTTGAGCGTAGTCTTTAGAATTACGACCATTTTTAAAACTCCGACGAAACATCTGAAAATAATTTTATCCATAGGTTCATTTATGTTACTTATGATATAAAAATAGTAATATCAGCACAATAACCATTAAAAGAAATCAAAATAACTCTTTGCACTATTCTCTTATCACGAAACGCCTACCGCGTTAAATGATTTTTATCATAGGCTTAAATTAAACAACTGAACGTAGTAATTAAATACCTGTTTTATTATATAAACTATTTATTAATAATTATTACCAATAAGTGACGTGTGCTAAGAACAAACAATTTCCGAACATATGACTATAGAACAGGATAAATTGGAAATTACTCACTAGCTTCGTCACGACAGTATTTTCTTATCAAGCGTGTCCATGTTTTAGTGTTATACAGTACTGAATTTAGATAAACCTTATCTACAGTAAGTGATTACAGTGAATAGAGCCATGCCATTACAAAAAAACGCGCGAAAATTTAATTATAAGTACAATACAATACAATACAATATGCATTATTTTGTATTGTATTGTATTGTACTTATAAGTATACGTATTATTTGTATTTAGTAGCAGCAGAGCTTCTTTCTGCTGCTGCCTCTTAGTAATGCGAGTGTTGTGAGGAAACAAGAGTTATTTAATAACAGTTTATTCAGAATTTAATCTTCCCTGTTGTTATGTAAATAAGTCTATGTAATTAACTGCCTCCGTGGCTGAACGGTTACCATGACGGACTGCCACGCAGAGGTCCCAAGTTCGATTCCCGGGCCGGGAGAAATAGTTGTATGGCCTAAAATTATTTCTCTCGTGAGTTTGTGTGTAATTTGTGGTTGTCTATGTGTGTGTCCATGGCACCCGCGACACAGGGTTTCCCTAGTGCGGGGCTATGTTGGGTGTGTGCGTAAAAAAAAAGTTAATTTGTAATATAATTAAATAAAGCGACGGTATCTTAATTAAATAGACGGACTTCCGTAAAACAAAGTTCTTCCAATTGTAATAGAGATAACCTTACTTTCAGTTTTACAAAATATGCACAAGTATACATTTTGTAGCAGTAGAGTCCCTTCTGAAAGAGTTTATTCACGCAAGCAAGTACAACCACCGCACCTGCTTCTGCCGCCAAGCGGTATAGTAAGCCTTGTTATGTTCTGGTTTTGAAGGGTCAGAGTCGTGCTAGGGAAACTACAGGAACATAAGGCTTGTCAATTATGTCTTAAATGTGACGGGTGCAGTGGCAGTGCCCCTCAGGCTTTCCATTCCGTGGCATTGTAACTGTTTTGGGTAGGTGTGTCGCTTACCACCAGGTGTCACTTTATATTCTAAAAAAGTTTACTTTTTTCACTTTTATATACTATCACTGTCAAAAATATGTGAATATCTGAATCTTTCAATTACATTACTTGATACTTAAGTAACGACAAATTGGTAATTTAGTTTTGAAATGTTTATTGGCGGTGGTAATAGTATTAACTTTTGTCATCAACATAACACAGACGAAATTAATTCTAGAAAATTCCGTCACCAACAGTGCTAAATTAGCAAAGTAATAAAAAGATAAAATAGTCTAACAGAATTTATTTAAATATTGCCTAGAAATAAACTGTACAAATAAAACAAAGTGGTTCATTTAAAGGCGTCTTGTAGGCCGAAGCCAGGGCCGGTGGGTTCTGTAGTCAGGGTGGTCAGTCCACCTAGTGGTTCTGCAGCGAAACGACCACTCCTGAAAAAAAAAATTACAATTGAAATATTTGCATATACCTGTATATCTGTAATCGTGAAGTGTGCCCAGGCGATTATTCCGTAAATATAAGAGTTATCAAAAAGTTTTAAATTGATGTCGAAAGTACGTTGCTTAATTAGTAAAACGATAGCAATAACTTTTTAATAATAAAACTAGAACTATCCAAAATTTTAACGCTAAACGCTGCCAGACATTTATTAATATGACATTCGTAGAGACAAAAAAACGTACTTACTTAAAAATGAACATGACTTTGTTTTTATTCAATTAAAAGATTAGAGAGAGAAGTTTTATTACTTTATTTATAGCAATTTTTAAAGCTTTTTGCATGTTACGATATGTTTTGACCACCATGATACCTATTCAATTATTTTTTGTGAAATTAGTCCACTAATTTGTTATAATTGTGCATACCAAGATCGAACGCTCAGAAAAAAATCCTTCAAACCAACGTCTTCCAGCAAAAGGTTACGTAGATTTCCCATAGATCTATAGACAGATTTGTATTAATATATTATTTATAGCAGTTTCGTTATCTCTAAACTTATTGTTACCTCTTAAAATAGGTCAACTAAAGCGTCTCCACGAATGTCATATTAAATGTATGTAGGCATTGAATGTTAAAATTTTGGATATCTTTAGTTTTATTTTAAAAAGTTATTAGATAACGTACTTTTGATGTCGTTTTACTCAATAGGTAACGTAATTTTTATATATTTTATAGTTACGGAATAAACGCTTAACGTTTACACCCTGTATACAACGATGGCAGTATGTTGACTACGTGGTGGGTGACAGCCGGTAGTAGCGTGTATTACTTATTAATGATGCATTTACATCGGGTCATGGCCGCCTTCGGCAGACCACTTCGCCTTATCGAAAACAAAGCAGTCAACTCGCCGTTTACACCGAGGCACGGCCGGCGGACACGTTGAAAACTTGAAGCCTGTTCAGTTGACCGTCACTTGCCGAAGGCGACCGCGTCGCCCATAGCGTTTACACCTACTCGTATTATATTCGCGCGACAAAGCGCGAGATTTCTATTTATTTTATGTTTACTTATTGGAAGGCCAACGGCTATCTTACAGAGCTAAAACTAAATATGAAATAAAGATGGAGAGCTAATTATAAGTCCTCACCAATAGACACACATTAAATTGATATTAATGAGCCTTAAATTATAACTATATGACCATTTAATATACTATGACAAATTCGTAACACTAATAAAATAAATACCTACTCGCCAAAAATCAAAATACTTATAAGACGCTTTACTGATGCAACACTAAAGTAAAAAGGTCAATATCAACCTGCTTGGATAATACGTAAAAGTTATTTCTCGCACGTAAGAGATATGCATTGCGCGGATAGTTCGAAGAGACCGGAGGTACGCACAGAAGTGAGTTAAACCTAAGGGTCGTAGTATGGGCTCTAAGAGAAATCTTGGACACGAGTTCTGGGGAATCCATGGAACCAGAAGCAATTTCACGTAAAAATACAAGATCTGAAATTTGACGTCGCATCTCCAGTGGCATAAGATGATGTTTCTTATGTATTTCCAGATAATTATTTGACTCGTACCGCTCCCTAGTTCGAAACCATAAAATTCTATGCGAGAATATGCTTTATGTCGCTTTCGCATGTCGCGCCCTGTCGTGCTCGCCCTGTTAAGGTAGTGACGTCACAGCAGCGTGACTACTCTATTAGAGGTGTTTGATTGGCGGTAATGTAATAGTCATACCATTTGAGAACTATAGAAATGGTATTCAGAATTTCAGACAGTGAAACATGTCATAATTAAAGAACTTAAACAAACCTTGGTCCAGGTTTCGGTTTCTCATCCTTCTTTAGTTTCTCGATGATTTCTTTAGTGTCCTCCACAGTGAGATCTTCCTGTAAACAAAGAGAATTTGTTTTAAATTTAATGTTTGGTTATTTCTATAACATTTAATGAATGAACGAGATATTTTTCATTCAACATTAAAAATTACAACGACAACACAGGACAGTTATGTAATTATATCACAATCAGACAACAGCCCCCGTAGCATGGCTACGCATGGTAGTCGCGACGCGCACGACAAAATTGTAATAAGCGCGCGCTATTGGCTGTCTCAATCAGATCTAATTTAGATAGCCAATAGCGCGCGCTTATTTCAATTTTATCGCGCGCGTCGCGACATACATGCGTAGCCATGCTCGGGGTCAGATGTCCCTATTGCTAAGTAGCAATTACTTCCAGGCAAAGTAACGATAGAACATATTATGGAGATGCATGTATTTTAAATGAATACTATTAGAAGACATTCTTTACTTCTTCTCCCTGCTTATTTCGCTTAGGCGCGGGTAGTAAGTATTAAGCTGCTATTAGCTCCTCAATACTTACTATCCGATTATTTTAGAATTTAATTTTTTTATACTAAAGCTTGGGCACTTTAGTTTACAAGGAAACATTTTTGAAACTTACTAAAGAAACTGGTTACTTCTAACTAGTTGACAGTCTCGTTCGAACTTTATACATTTTTTAATAGTATTTGCTAATCCCAATAAATTCAATAGTAACAAAATCTTTTATTGAGATAAATTTTTAACTTAAAGTGAAATTGTAAGACAGATATTTTTATTTTAACACGAGAACTGTGTTACAGTGTCGCAGAAATTACTGCGTGTTTGTATTTTGCCGGGCGTAACTAAATTATACTTATTTTGTTAATTTTTTTTTAATTTCATGACCTTGGATTTAATTCCTTTTACTACTATGAGTTGCCACAAATCGATTTATAGAAACTGTTTGACACGATGCCAACAGCAACATTCTTTTATCGCACCGCTCGCCACCGGCAGGGAGTCCATCCTCACACTGGCACCGAGTCGATCTCGTGCTGTACGGTTTCAGACAAGCTTCCCCCCACGTACAATTAGTTTGTGAACAATTAGGGAACGATCTCACTGTCTAGGTTTTCCCGCAGGAATACAGCATGGAGTCTTCAAAAGGGGTTTGAGAAAAGGCTCGTGACGTACTCGTGACGCCTCTGGTGTTGTAGGCGTTCTTAAGCGACTGTGACCACTTTCCATTAGGTGGGCCATATGGTTGTTTATTGCCTACTTAATATATTAATAAAAAAAAAATGTGTATTACTTACGTAATAGTCGTCATCAATTGCCATCATAGGTGCGTTTACACAAGCCCCCAGGCATTCCACCTGAAAAAATTGCAAATAGAAACATTGCATATTATTAAAGTCACAATTTAAAATTTAATATCAAGGGATAATATCATCGACATTAAGATAAACGACAATAGTTAATGTTGACCAAAAAAAAAAAAAAAATACTGTCAAAATGCAATGACGTCAATTAAAAATTACAATTACTTCGATTGAAATTCCTCTACACTGTAGAATTGATTATCCAATAAAAAGAGAGATGACTGAAAAGTCATCAGATTATTTTTTGAACTGTGCTTGCTTATTTAAAATTTCAGAATATTATATTAGAATAGTCTGAAACTGACATCTTCAGCAGTCGCTTTTCCATCAAAACAAGGAAAGATACTAAACTTATATGAAGAGGTTGTGTGGTGGAACCTTTGCCTACCCAAACAAATGTGTGAAAATTTATTTAAAGAGTCCTATAATTTACAACCTTTTCAGGGTTAGATGTTGTAGTTGTCGCTGGTTGTATAATATCTTAACAACAGGTCAAATTTTCAGTAAATAACGCGTGTCTTCCTTAACTTGACATTGGCGAAATCAACGATGGAATCAATAGAGGTATAACATTATAAAAAAGACAAATGTAATTGTGTTAATAATCTGGAAGTACTGGGAATAAATGGTTGCTTTATTTTTATTTATTCACTGACATTTTCTAAGTTTTTGAGACTCCACAAAAGCAAATCGTCAAAGAAGTTTTTTCAAAAATAAATACCTTGCGCTGCCTTAACATTAGTATTTTTTTTATCAATATTAACTAACTGCATTCTTGGAAACTTACACCGGCTCAAGCGTAGTGGCCGAGTACGTGGAAATAATAATACGTTATCACTGTTTTATTGCTCCAAAAATAATGTCACCCAGTCGAGTAAGCCAACAACTCATCAAGAGCAATTTGCTGTGTCAAAATACGATAGTTCTACTGTAGTAGTTTAAGAGTAGATAATCTTCAGACTGTCCTGTTGCATCATCAGAACTGTAATGTCATTTGCATTTTCTTAGTATACCAAATTGCAAGTCAATCAAAAGTGGAAGTAAAATAAATATTTTATGGCAAGATTGGTGAAATTACACACAAAAGCTTCAAACTTATAACTTCCCTCTTTTGGCGCCGGCGGTTAAGAATAATTAGTACAAGATAAGTAAGTATTTTAAAATACGTACCTCAGAAATGGAGAATTTTCCACAAGGACTGGTTCCCCCAACTTCGCATTTGGTAAGCTCCTTCGCCGTCTTCAAGACAGTGTCTGAACCTCGCAGCCAGCATGGTGTAGTTGTGCACACTTGGAGGTGGTATTTGCCTACAGGTCGCCTACAATTTGTAATAGCAAAGAATATTATTAATATTACTAAAATGGCTTATCAATTGATCTAATGTAGTCACAATGATTATAACCCGGGGGGGGGGATGGCTCTGAGCTCTGATGGTTTTTATCTCTTGTGCCTATAGCTTATAGTGATATATTGATATATATCACTCAGAAGAGAGTTTTCAGTACCCATTACAAGGCGAAATTGGCTTAATAGGCACAGAAATGTATCCTCTTCAAGGCAAAATCTACAGTATCCACTCTCACTGTTGATTCTACCAGAAGTGAAAGTATTACTATATAATTATCCCTAGATTCTTATCATGGTACGACCCCTTATTTTCCAGACATTTCTGTTATCATCATAACATCATAACTGTTATTCGCCATCGAACTATGTTAGGGTTAATAATAACCTTTTTCCAACTCTCACCGTCAGTGTTTTAAACCTACCTGCAGCAACTCCACATCTAACTACCACTGAAGCGCCCCTAAACAGTCACATTCAGTAGTAATCATTTAAAAGGGTTACTTTATTCGACTCGTGCATAATAGGATGGATACATTCAATGATTGGCACTCTAAGCAAAATTCGCAGTTATTTAGAATAGGAAAAAAATACTTGACATTCCACAAGATTGAACAAATTAGACCAATCTCAATATGGCAAATATATTTTAAAAATAAACTTGTGTGTAATTTCATTTTAGATTGCAATGGGTTACAGTTATCCAAACTTGTTAAACAATCAATTAACATAAAAAGTAATGTCTAGAGAAAGCAGGTGGATATTCATCCTGTAGAAAACTGGCATGATTGTATGTATAGTACATACATGAATTATGTTATATTTGTACATCAAATATATTCTTGAAACACCAGTGATTGGCACAGCCATTACAACAGCGAAGTGTTAAAACATAAACTGCTAAATCACATTTACTTTTTCCCTTTTTTATACTGCCAAATGGTAATTTTTGTACATTTCTATGAATAATTTATCCAACCTTCAAATGGATTCAAACACAATGCAACAACTCCATTCAATGAGACTAGACAAAATTACAGTTGAATAAAGTAAATTTTAACTGTCAATTAGTTATTTTCAAATGGCTCATTTCAAAGCTTTATCATAAAAACAAAATTTTTTCTTGTGCACCTGGTGGTAAGCAACACCTGTCCGTAACGGTTGCAGTGGCATTCAGAGCTTTAAATTGCATAGATCTTAGGGCCGCTGCCACTGCACCTGTTGACAAGTCTCACGTGCCAGTAATTTCACCAGATCAGCACCCTTACCCTTCCAAAACCGAACACATTACTGCTTGGCAGCAGAAATAGGTAAGGTGGCAGTACTTTCCTGGACAAACTTTTCACAAGCAGCTCTACTACAAGTAAACTACTAGCATTAAATTTTTCACTCTAAACGGTACTGTGACAATCATTGGGGTGCCAGGAATATCTTAGTTTACTTAATAAAATAATATAACGTACCTAATGAACATAGTATAGAAAGTAGCAACTTCGTAAACCCTCATGCGAGGTAAGTTTAGGATGTCGGCAACTTTGTGCATAGCCGATATGGGTAACCAGCCACCGTTCTGTCTCTGTGCTAGATCCAGCAAAGGGATCATAGCTCCACGCTTGTGGCCTTCTGGATATAAGCCCATAATGGCATCAATTCGCTGAAATTAGACAGAGGGCTCTTTTAATGATTACTTATTTTCAAAAATCAATACAAAATGCACGCTCTGAAAAAAAAATTACAATGTGCTGATGGATTATCACAATGCCGATTACAAAAACAAAACACAATTCATTGTTCGGATTTTGTATTAAATTTTGTATATAATGAAACTTCTACAACGTTTGAATGGTTAAGTAGACAAAATAAACAATGTTAATGTTGAATTACTAAAATCTGTATGTTGCTTAGCATGAGATTATTATAATGGCAAATAAAGAACATTTGTCTTAGGTATGTCAAAATACGTGGTGACTTCACATTTAGCCAAGGCTTTTTAAACTTTGCTACTATGAAGTTGGCGGTAATTTGTGATCAAATACGTAGGAAGAGTATCCATTGTCATTTGCGGTGTTGAAAATATAAATAAAGAAGGCAACTGGATTATCAATTTCAGATTGCGACAGAAGTTTAAAAAGAAAATCATAAAACAAAAGAAGGATAACCCTACCTTTAGATTCTCCGGCGTAAACTCAAATGGGGTGCTAGAGTTGTCCTCGGGGGAGTCTCGATGCACAAACAACTCGGAAGACTGCAGAGCCGAGCTGGTTTGCAGGCTCCTTGAAGAAACACGCCACTGAAAACAAATAATTTACACATAATATCGCGTCGGCCAAACATCCCACTGTCAAATCAATATTATGTAACTCTATTTTTCTCAGATATATCAAAATAAAAGTTTAAAACTTAGAAAAAATCGTACTAGGCTCTGAACTCCAGTCCTCAGGCTGGATAACATGTTTATCACCAAAATTTTTTTACAAATTTGATGAATTTATTGGGAAAACACTGTCCGCGAACTTTTGATTTGCTGTTAACTTCATGCGAGTCGGTAGAAAATGCATTGTGGAAGGCTTTTTTGTGTTTATGAACGTGTAAGTGAGACAGATGATTTAAGTTTTATAATGCGCTGTCCTTGTTAATAACATCAAACTTCGATATAGAACACAAATAATAACTGAAGTACACAAAGTTAGCTACAAAAATTGTGGCGGGAATTAATAAATTAATTGAAAAGACGTACTCTGTGCTCAAGAACAGAATTATGAAAGATTACAAAATAATAACAATTTATTTGGAGATAGAGTTGTTAAATTAACAAAATTAAGTTTACTATAGGTACAAAATTTAAGTGAAACTGTTTTATTACAATACGTTATGACTACTGGCATTAAAAAAATATAAAAAGCACTGAATTATACAATATTATAATATAATGTTTTGCAAAAAGTTACTAAAATTATTACAATTTACATGTTTTAATACTTTAATAAAATCGTTTTGGTAATTAAATCTTTATTATCAAAGTTTAGTTTAATAAAATGTAACTCTTACATAATTGGGGCACTGTTTCAAATTAAGCAACCACGTAAAAAAAACAAGAATGAAAAATGTGACGATCGGCAAAACAACGGGTGGTCGTTACGGCAACTGGTGCATTGCCGGCACCACGACACCGAGTGCCGCATTTTTAATTATATTTTCACACTTACCTACAGAAAATTTTCACTTTATCCTGCAATTCGTCTGCTTTTTATTAGAATTTCATAAGTGAAAAATGTCATAAGCCTCTATTTTCTAAATTCCAAAGCACAACTTACCTACCTACATTTGATTTTTTTCTGTTATTATTACTTTCACATTTAGGTACACCACAATAAGTATTCATAACATTGAACACGGCATCTGCTCTCCTTGTATTACCGATAGATATAGGTATTACAAGGGTTATTACCTATAACGCATTTACATTGCGGTAACTTTTTGCGACAAAACATGTCAATTAAACTGATTTTGTTTAACAATAAAATTTAAAATATATAAGATATTTAAATAAACACTTATAGAGGTTTGTAGATCTCGTTTCGATTAGTTATGATAAGAAGAGCAGCCTATCATAGCGTTTAAATTATTGATAGATTTACTAAAGACATGCCTTAAATTCCTTTTTCACTTCTCATGCTCTAAAAGTATACGTCATTAAAAAAGTACTTAATTTTTTAATTTACTTCATGTGAACAAACTCAAACAGCCAGTAGTACGCTCAGTTTTAGTTCCATGCCTTTTCCGCATAGACGGTGGCGCCAAATGTTTCATAATTTTTTTGTAGAGCGAAAACGATTGAAATATTTTTTCTCGTAATCGAAGTGAAAAGTAAAGTTTTCACCTCGACGCTGAAAGGCAATATAAACCCTTGGAGTAATAGACACCTGAGCTATTGCGAGGTAGGTTTATAGTTTATGTCGAGGGTTTAACCACCTCGGTTTTTAGTCATTTTATTTATTTATTACTATTACAAATACTTTATGGCTAGTTTACTGCCCCGATAATTGTTATTTGTTTCATGGCTTAAATATGTTTGCATGCGTGATATACAGTAAAAGCCAGCAGCAACCAGTGTTTCCGCACATAAATGAAACTCCGAAATGACACCTTACCTAAGTACCTATTGAAAATTATTGTTGATAAACTTTATAGTGTGCAGGTAATTTACGTTATATTAGCGCGGTAACACTTCGTCGTGGTACAATACAGGTTGGGAATCTCACAAGTCAGTAAAGTAAATTTTGTCAATCTTATTTATTTATTAGGTTTACCAACGTACCTTTGTACAATATTATTTATTTTATCTTATCATAATTTTACAAGCATTCTAATTGCCACAAACTGTTATAAGTAAACACAACATTCACTAAAACGTAACTAACTCTTAACTAAAGTTTAAAAAATAACACTGACAAATAACATTGTCAGTTTAATAGCAGTAGAGCTCCTTGTGAAAGAGTTCGTCCAGGGAAGTACTGACACCTTACCTATTTCTACCGCCAAGCAGTAATGTGACCATTAACTGCGTTTCGGTTTTAAAGGGTAAGTGTGCTGGTGATATTACAGGCACTTGGGACTTGTCAACTTTTGACTCGTTCGTTCTATCACTTGGTATCGTAAAAAAACTGATTAAGTAGTAAAAAAAATATGATTGGAAATGGAAACGTATGTACACTACTTTTGTGAGAGGAATTATTTGACGGAATTTAATAAATCGACTCATCCGAAGAACAGAGTCAGTTGTGATTATATAGCGAAAAGAGAATAGGTACATTACGAGAATAATTTCATTATTCAAACTAAGGCCTATGTAAAGGTGTTTTGAGAATTTATATATGTTATTTCGTATCGGAAATATAAAATCAAACAACAGTCGATCTAACATCCACAACGAAGAAGAACGAATGAAATGTACTATGTCCTGAGAACTTGTGTCTTTTGTGAACTGAGTCTTGCACATAGATCTTTGTTCTACGGATGAGTCGAAATTAAAAATTTATTTATGAGTCTTGAGAGGTGAGTCATGGTGAATAACAATATTGTCACTGTTTTTTAATTTTTTACCGCTTGCAACTGGCGAATTCGAAACATATACGATTTTGCTGGTTATCTTTTCTTTGGACTTTCAGTTATCGTAACCAAATTGAAATAGGTACTTCTTGTTCTAAAATGATCTACTGGCTACCTACTTTAATGGTGTCATCTAGTAGTTTCTATGCCACATTCCTACCGTACAATAAACACCGAAACTAGTAGATAGTACGAGCCGATATTGGCGTATCGATCGTGAATATCTACAGTGTGCTTTCTAAAAACCCAATTTCGTTGCATTGTCGTATATCGAGCACCCACTAAGCGCCGTTCTAAGGCCGCCTGTGCACGTTGTCGGTTTGGACTCACCCGGCTATAATGACAAAAGTTTGTATCAACTGAACTAAACAGAACACGTATAGTATACGATATACATTTTTCAAATGTCTTTAATTTTGTTGGTAAAAACATAAATTCTGTGTTCCTGCCGCTCTAGCTAAGCAATGAAACAGATTCAGTATGGAAAAAATTTAATTCGTGCTGAGGTACTATCGACTGTAACCCTAATCAAAGTTTGAACTTGCATTAACAGGTCCGCGTAATGATCAGTGGATATTATAAAGATGGTTTCTTAACACCATTCAGTAGTGATGCTGTGACATTAAAGGTAATGTTCCTATTTCTATAAAATATGGTTGAATAAACAAGTTAGCTACAGATAGGTGCAGTATACTGTACCGCCTGTTGGCATTAAAAAAATATGAACTAAAATATTTATAAATTCGATGAATATGTTCCAAAAATTCTTATATGCTATTCCAAAACAGTATGCCAAAAGGCATTTCTCTAGTTTATAGACTTTTGATCTGTTGGCGAAAATTTCTGAGAGAAAAGGAACATATTTTAAAGCCTCCTATAGACATAATTATAGTATAAAAGCTCCCCAATACTTATTAGTAATTAATAGACAAAATGTGTTAATCATCATTCGACAATGGATCCAGGAACCAGTGTACAGGCGTCCTAAGTCTTATCAAAACATCTGATGTCCCGTTAACTAATTTCTGGTGGCGACCGTGACCAATAGCTTCATTTTGGTGCTGCTTTTTTACCACTGGTAACTTACTACAGCGAATGGCAAAAAGTAAACGGTTTGTAAGGAAAATATACAATGGCTCACTATCCATCAATGTAAGGAAGAGGGAAGCGGTCAACAACCAATAGCATTTCATTTTGATATCCGCTATAAAAGTTGCGTGGAGACTGTAGAAATGGTGGATGCAGTGTTCGAATTTCAAAATGACAAATCCCAGACTAAATATATTTGACATTACAAATGTACCTATTACATTTGAGGACCATGATATTAGAAGCATACAGCCAAGTAAATTAACCCGTTCACCGTAAAATTAAATATCAGAATAATTATTGATAGTGCGCGATACCCCGTTTCGTTACATGGATCTGAAAAACTACTGGCTTTACAATGCGGTTTCCTTTTCGGTTATGATTGACGGACAAAATTCAATGATTTACAGTGAATATTTTATATTGAATCAATATAAACACAAAGAAAGTTAGTGACATTTTTATGTGCGGTACAGTTTAAGTACTATTCACGTACAGATAAATTTCAAAGTATGTAATTCAATGTAATATGATAACGGAAATTGAAATTGAAATTGAACAACGGCTGGTGAAATTACAGGCCCCAGGGACTTGTCAACTTATGTCTCAGGGTGACGGGCGCAGTGGCAGTGCCCCAAGATCTTTGCGGTTTTAAGCTCTGAGTGGCAATGCAACTGTTATGGATAGGCCTATCGCATACAACCAGGCGGTCGACTTCTTCGCCCCGTCATTTGGTATTATAAAAAAATAACCAAGAACACACCTATTTAGAAAAGTCCGTCTCTTAAGTTGGTTCTACCAGTAATCGAACCCGAGACTTCCTCATCTACAGCCCAATCACTTAATCGCTAATCCATCGAAGTAGTCAAAACTATCGCCACGTACCTAGAATTGCCAAAGAATAAAACAATTACTTATACCACAAGTCCTTTTATTGTATAATTAATTTTTCATTGTAGAGAGGAATTTGTTTCGAAGAAACTTGTACGGTCTTTCTGTAAAATACAAGGAAGTCTAAGAGAAATCATCTCATGTCCACACTTGTCGTCCTTTGTCCGACAGAAAGTCGGTCTGATTACGAATTTGTGTCAGTGTAGCCAGTCTGTTTTTGTGACCAGTCAGTCTGCAGGTCATCAACGCAGGCTGAACGCGACATTGCTTCCCCTAGACTTTGATTTTATCTTTATGATATAAAGCGATGGGATGAATAAGTCCTGCACCTGGGTTAAGACACGCCTATCCGTGACAGTTCTGTGGGGAAAAAGGGTAAGGCAGCTGGTGGTAAATTACAGGCACATGGGACTCGTCAACTTATGGCCCTCAGAACTTTGTGATTTGATGCCATGAGTGACACTGTTACTATTAGGGACATGCGTGTCGCTCACCAACAGGCACACAACTTACTCCTCCCGTCACTTGGTTTTATAGAAAAAAAAAGATGGCATTGCTTATTCTCAACCTAATGTAATGATTAATAAACAAATTTGACTTGTGTACAATTTTTGATCCGTTTTCATTTACATACTGTCTGACGTGATTCAGCAAAAGCCGATTAATGAGGTCTGCAGTTGTTGTCGTTTATTGCCATATTCAAGATCGACTATTAACTTTGATCCGTCACCTAGTATAAAAAATATAGATTACAAAAAATAGTTTCGTTAACGGTTATTGTTTATTTTAGCGGCGGTAATATTATCCCTTCAAATTATTTTTTAAATTGTTTGTCTTTGTTAAAATGGAATAAATTATTATAAGCTATTTAATTCACGGCGTTCACATTTACAGTTATAAATGGTGATAGTAAAACTTGATGTCTCGCAGAGTGTACTCAAGGCGCTCAACGTACTTTCAAGCATGAGTGAAGGTACGTAACAAGAATCAATTACGAGCCCCGAGGTGTAATTTGAGGCTACTTAGTGTTAACTACTGTAATGCTTGTCTGTCCGTCCGTCTGTCCAAATGTGGTTATCGCGTGTGAATGTTCGGAGGCATTTTGATTTGTAATTTGGACAAGTAGCTAGTTGAATGTTAGTTATAGTGATTATTAAAGTACTTATGTTTGACATAGAAATCTTTATATTTTAAGTACATATTAGCGGGCTTCACACACTCTAACGCGCGAGATACCGTGCGCGATTGAGTGCGCGTGTAAAGACGTTGGAAGGAAAAGGGCAAGTCCGCCCGATTGTACTCATCAGTCGCGCGCGCAAACTGTCTAGGTACCGTTTAGGTTCTCGGGTTTCTCTCAGACAAAAGTTTAAGGAGACTGGTATCATGACTGTGGCATCACAGTTCTACTCAATATTTTGTATGAAAGAAAGAAAGAAAGAAAGGTAGTTTATTTGGTAAACTTATGACAAAATATATACAACAGAATGATGACAAAAATAAAATAATTTTATAATAAAACACAAAATAAAAGGATTATATTTAAAAGTTACCAAAATGGTTCCCACTCAGCTTTTGCAACAAGACGTGTGAAAATACCTTGTTACGCTGGTTTTCAGTGAAGCCGAATAAATAACAAGGATGATGTCGCTTCGTCCAAGCAGATAAAATAAAAAAAATACAATAGACTTAATTAAGCGTAAATCAAAACCTAAATGCAAATCAAAAAGTAAAAAGCATGCTATAAAAATGGGTGTACGTGTAGAGTAGGTGAGATGTAATGAAACCAAAACTCATTGTGATTGTATTGTGTTCTCATGTGTTTGTGGCTGGTATATTAAAGTCAGCAGTAAAATGTCAAGAAGGCACCGCACGACTGCACGTGTGCCCGTAAAAACATACATAATTTCATTAAGAAAAAAGATATCCATAATCTTAGAGTGTTCTTCTCACTAAGAATTAATTTATTCTCACTAAAATTATATTAACTTAAGAATTAAGTCCAAACTCATGGTACAGCGATTTCGTTTGACTAAGGTAAACAATTCTTTCATGGGGATCTGTATACGTTTTTACAATAAAGTTCCGGTGCTTATATTAAGATTACCATTTCTTAAGTTTAAAACTTACGTTAAAAATATTTTAATTGAAAAGTCATATTACAAAATTTAAGTGTGTGTTAGATAAAGATGTATGTAATAACGACAGGAGTCTAGACTCCACACAATTATGATTCAAAGTGTATTCCATAGTAGTTAAGTTTATTTGAAAAATAGCAATATCTAGAGTTACCTATTTAGCTAGAGCTACCTCCCTGAAAAAAATGAGCAAGAGTTTTTTTCAGGGAGGTAGCGTATTGAACGAGCAGTAGCTTAAAAATGACGTTTTCAAGTGTAAAAATTTTGACCTATGTAGTAAATTATTATTAGACTTTGACACACGCGCCAGTTTCACGCGGTCTATCCTGCGCTATTAGCCTTTATACGGACGCTCTTTCCGTTGTAACAAAAAGGAACATTGGCAATCGCGCGCGAAAGAACGTTAGATTAAAAAATTTAAACAGCATTTTCCCGCGAGCAATCCTGTACGCTCCTGATCACGCGCGATCTATGTCTGTGCGCGCGATAGAGCGACTGTGTAAAGGGGCTGTATGCTTAAAAAAAGCCGTGGTAGTCAGTTGACCAACTACCTCTCAAGGGGAGGGATGTGGGTTCGAATCTGGACTTGCACCTTTCAGTTTTTTGAGAATTTGTGTGCGAAATTTCATTTGCAATTTACCATGAGGTTTTTAAACATTGCAAGAAGACCTGCACACATCTCAAAAGTTTTAATAAATTTTGTGAATTTTCCAATCCTCTCAATGTGAGATGGGGCGTGTGCACAGCATTGGGACTATATAGGCTAACTATTATTATTGACTATGACGAGTGTTGGCTCTCGATGGAAGTCCCCAATTTGAGAAATGAAGTTTCCGAAATTTTACAGCCAACTTTTTTAATAATAATAATTCATTTAAGTATTTGTGAAAACGTGAAAAGTGTGTATATATCACTCATATGCACTTCGACAGACTAAACCAGGAGTAACATGTTTCGTTTATCAATATATTACATGAGCGTGCACATGGATTTAATAAGTCGGTCAGAATTTAAACGCGATGACAGTTACATGGGTCAATTTTAATAGTAATTAGATGTCAAAATGATATAATATGAATAACGTCAATAACGTTCATTTAGGGATTTATCGTTTAAAAATTCGGACACTGTATTGCCCCGATGTTGAATTTCAAATTTAAAATTCTTGAAACCACACAACATAGACAGAGACGTACAGCGCATATTTTTATAACACTCGACTGAACTACACAAAATATGTTTTTTTTTTGTAACCGATCATCATAAAGCTCATGGTATACCTGCTTCTTGGAACGTCTGTAGGTCACATGCCTAAAATTGTGATCATAAAAACTTAAAGGTCAAACTAACCCTAAATCTTATGTTTTAGACGTGACATCACAGAAATATAACTACATAATAAGCTAAGTAAAGCATAGTAACTGTGGAACTAAGTAAAACACGATTTGAGAAAAAGATTGAATGAAACCAATATATTATGTTCTCGTGGATAATTATGTATTATGTATAAATAAAAATAATCATGTTATTCGCAATAAGATCCTTTCAGTGTTTTGTTTAATGTTGAAATTATGTTTTTCTCAATTCTACCATTTTGAGTTACGACACTATTTGATTTCATGGGCGATGTATTGAGTACGTAGAAATCACAACTTATTTTAAAGAAGTGCTTGGATCCAAGGCCTTGAATTAAATTAAAAAATTATAAATAATATTAATTTATATTTTATTGCACAGGAAGACTGCTTTGTGTCTAATGTATAAATGTGCTTTAAATTAGGCATTCTCTATCAACATTCTCTATCCCTATAAAATAAATTATGAACTGTAACAAACTATTACGTGTAAGAAAAGTTATGATTTTGCAGATTTGGCCTTATTACACTTAGGGTGCAGGTTCAAATTTAAAACAGGTAGATTCAAAGTTTACAGATACACAAATATATATACGTACAATATATAATATCTGTACGAACAAGACGTGCGCCTGGTGGTGAGCGACACGCCTGTCCATGGCAGTTGCAGTGCCACTCAGAGCTTTACATCGCACAGACCTGCGGGGCACTGCCACTGCGCCCCTCACCCTGAGACATAAGATGACAAGACTTAAGTCCTATGTGTCTGTAATTTCACCAGCACCCTTCAAAACCGGAACGCAGTAGCGCTCACATAACCGTTTGGTGCCAGAAATAAATCAGCTCTACTACTAAAAACGTGTAAAATACATCATATACGGTATATTATTTTCTTTTTCATTTGTCTTTAGACTCACTATTTATATTAAAAAGACAAAATTATGAACTGTACATTATATGAAATGTGTATAAAAGCATTTGTTATTAATAGAGTTTTTAAAATACCTCTTTCAGTCTTGATTGCTTGCTCAGAGTACGTATAACAATCTATTTAACTTTTAAAAACGTTTATTCTTTACCAAATACGATAGTATTAATTTTTAACTATGACTACTAACTATAGTAACGATATAATAATGTTTTTTCCTCAACAACCCACATGGCAATGTAGAGTTCGCTGTTTAGTTCCACAAAACACCGCTAGATGGCATTGACCCATTTGATGCGATTTCTGCATCGCGGTGTTAAGATTTTCCCTCGGCGAATGACGTTCGCCCATACATTTGGTGAACTCATACTTACCTGGCACAGGGGATACCGTGATCAAGTAGGCGGTTCCCCCAGGGCGAGGCTCTTCCATTGCACTGCGGTTGAGCTGACCCCTGCGATTATCCCTAATGTGGATAACTCGGGTGCGTAATTTTTGGTAGTGGGGACTGCGTACGCGCCGTCCCCTACATTAAATCTAGTGTTATAAATGTTGACCACAAAATATCTAGTGGTTAATTTAAAACCGTAGTTGCTTGACTAAGCACCGCATACGCACAATAGAAGCTTTAAATCATGTCGTAAACTGACCTTATAGTTTGAAAGAGCCGCTATATTTCGTTAAAAAACTTAATTCTTACAAAATCCTCGTAATTCCCGTTACAATAATTCGATTTGCAGTGACGAATCAAATTAACTGAATGCCTCGTTATGACTGTCGCTGCTAGTGATGGTTCGGAGATTCCATTGTCACAATAATTACGGATCGTAATTAGTTTTCAAATTAACTTTAAAAACCTTTAGTTCTCTGATTGCGTATGTTTTCCGTGCACATTAGTTCTAGTAAAAAAACACAGGTGTCCGTATTGAGACTTACAGATTAAATATAAAAGAAGAAACATACCATTTTTGTACCAGCAGTAGTGTACAGGATTTATTCAGCATATTATGCCTTCCCCGATAATTTATTGATAAACACTGTATTTGTTAATCTATTTGAAATATACGTATGTATTATTGAGTAGTGGTACCGAATTGTAGACGTTTTTCACAAATTACACCGTACTCACGAGAGAAATATGTTGTCCGGCCCGGGAATTGAACACGGGGCCTCTGGGCGGCAGACCGGCATGGTAACCGCTCAGCCACGGAGACAGTTTTAAAGATACAGCGACTTATGCAATCTTTACTGTACAGTTTAGCAACAGCACTCTAACAGCACTTTAACAACTACTCTGAAGTAACTGTAGTTGTCACTTCTTAATTTTTACTTAAACATTTCACATCTAGGCAAGAGTCTACTACCTTTGACCTAATACATAAAATATGTATAACATGACGTATTCGATCATTCATTTGTATCAATCGATACTTTCTTCCCACAGTAGGGAGGAGGGAGGGAGAAGTTGTATAGGTTACGGGGTAATTAAATTCCACACTTGCATACAGTTCAAAATGGTGTGCAATATATGGTTTAAGAGAGAAACGTGTACTATTGTTGGAAGTCAAATTCTTTAGAAGCATTTCTTCCATTATATTAAAGATGTAAATTTAAATCTACTCTCCTTACAAAAA
>NW_020654520.1:3673982-3755717 GCF_003589595.1 Hyposmocoma kahamanoa
TGAACTCTATGTATCTCTGTATCTTCGTCCGAGAATCAAACTTCGTCCCCGACATGATCGGTCAATCGTACTTAGGCTTTTAGGCGTAATCTCAGTAAGTGTACTAAAAAAACCGACTGCAAAAGTTCATGGAATTGTATTTGCTAAGTTTTATTGAAATCGGTTACCACGGAAAGTGCGCGAAACCTCCCCTAGCTTGTCACAAATCAGTTCACAAATTATTAAGAGCTATCGCATAACAGGCAGTCGAAATGAGAACCTTCTCTTTTTTTGAAGTCGTTTAAAAAACACATTTTATGTTGACTTTTTATAATAACTTGATTACCTACTATAAGTATACAGTAAAATCATTGTTTGTACTCGCACATTTATAGCATTTGAGAAGTTGTAATGAAAACACATTTCAATCAATAAAAGTAAGAGAATTGTTTATTTAATAACTAAAAATAAATGTAATTTGACAAAAATCTATTCAAATCTCTCGACCAGTTGACTAGGTCTCTAAATAAAATTTGTAACAATTTTACAATTTAATTTCTTTAAATTATTACAAAATGATGTTCTTACTTCTAACGGGTTGATATCATGATGACTATATCTTCAAAATGACACCATCAGCATAAGGTCTAAGTCGCAAAATGACAACCTATTCAGAAAGAATTTAATAACCTTCTAATAAAATAGGAGTTTTCTTAGAGTAGTTACCAGTTTAGTTCACTGAAAACGAACTAGATGGCGTTGCTTGTAGAAAATTTTACAATCGTCAATGGTGCCTTTGAAAGACAGTTAAATGGTTCACGTGTTTATTTGCATTGTTATATAATATTATAATTATAAGTACCTTTTTTATATAAAAAAACCGACTTCAACTACATCGATTTGTCAAGTTTTGTTGATATCGGATAACGGAAAGAGGGTGAAATGTAATAAACCGGATTCATCACCTAATTTGCCACCACTAGAGGTGGAATATTTTCTTCCAATTGAATAGGGCCATTAGTAAGAAACCTTTCAAATAAAAAAAGAATCATCGAAATCGATTCACAAATGTCAGAATAATCGCATGAAAAAACTAATTACAGTCGAATTGAGAAACTTCTCCTTTTTTAAAGTCGGCTAAAATATCTATCTATGTTATCATATACGTAACACTTTCTACCAAAATAAATTATGATAATTGATATAAATATAAAATATTTAAATACGTAAGGGCGTAAAGGAAAAAAAAATTAAATATAGACTCCATTTCAATCAATTGACAAAAATTCTCAACCCTAAATATCTAGGGTTATATAGCATTTGACAAACGATGACGACTATGAAAACGATGTAGTAACACTCAGGAAAATAGCGAGAAATTCCATGTTTTCCATTATTCCATTATTGTACTTTTTTTATTCAACATACAAAATCCATAATTTTGATCTAGTAGAAAACCGCACACCACAGTCCAAACCAAAGACGTACAAAAACTGTAACTGGCAATTCCGAAAACTTCGCACTAAAGTAAGGCTCCACGCGAGCGAGACAAGTGTTAAATTGGAGACGATAGAAAAGGCACAAAAAGAAGTGATTCCAAAAAGAAGTATAAAAGTAAAAGGAAAAGATAAAAAAGTAGAAAAGAAGCTTTGTTGTGCAGTTATTGCCTAGCCAACCTGGACGCTAGCTTGACACTTTCTCGTGCGTTGTGCAACTGACCGTGCGGAACACGGGAAGTAACCTGTCTAATTTTTGAATTTTTGTTTTTTACTTTTTAGGCTTTAGCTACAAGGTGAACAGCTTACAAATGAAATTGAACGGTTTACTTATGTATTATAGTTTTAATGATAATTATCACCGTCGACTCACTGCTGAGCACGGGTTTCCTCTAAACTGAGGGTTCGGGTTTTAATCGGGTTGGAAACTTATTCAAGGGCTGTGAACCTTCTTAGAATTAGGTACAGGTTTCATCACAATATTTTCGTTCACTGTAATTTGTACATCGTTGGAATTTGGCGTCAGTTACAGTTATCTCTATAGCTGTAGTTAATTACACTGACTGAATATTTAACTGCAATTTTTCAACATGTATGAACTTTACAAAAAGATGACAAAGCAATAAAATCAACACTCAGATATTACACAACAGCAAAAAACATAAACAGCATACCACGCGCAAATCTGCGATCCACCGTAATTGTTTAAAGCAAAAAGCAAACCAGCCACATGAATGAAACAAGCGGGAAAACGATGCCCCATATTCGAGAAATGATTAAAAAAGAAAGATGGGGATAAAAGTAAAAGAAATAAAAGACTAAAAAGAACAAGGCACAAGTTCGCGGCACGTACAGCCGCGTTTAAAAAGAAAACTATTCTACTGGAGCGTGAATGAAAAAGTACGACCGTAACCGTAATCTTGTGATTATTATTTTTATTTTGAGTGTCTGCCCGTTTTATTATTTAGTTATTTTATCGGCGTATGTAGGTCGGGAGGATTTTTTGGTTTTTCGTGCAAGGTCGTGGCGGGCGGGGTTCGAGAGACGCAATTACGGTGCGTTGAACTGCGTGCGTAAGACCTTGTTGCAAGTTGTACATCAAGAGACGAGAGCCGACATTTTGTTAAAATAAAACCAAATACTTTTACTTTCCTGCAAGATGTTGATACTTATACTTAGCTCATACAATTTAGTATGTTTGTCAGATTTCCTTCTTTATCTTTTACTTATCCAAAATTTATCGAGTTCTTAGGTTTTCGCGATTGTTAAACAAAGGAAATGAAACTATTATTCCGGATATAATCCGCGTATATTTGTTTTTCCAAATAAACCAACGTTTCGGACCCGTTACAGGTCCCATAGTCACGGTTCACTGAGGTGGTAATATTTATTAATATGATCATTCAACTATTGGAAAGGGTTACATCAGTCCCAAGGCCATATATACTAGACCAAAGTCTAAATCACTCCTAGAAAATGAAACTATTTTTGGGACCCAAATCACGTATATTTGTTTTTTCAAACAAACCAAAGCGTTTCGGATCCTTTACAGGTCCTATGGTCACAGGGGACTGAGATGGTCATCAGCCAGTTATGTCTAATATTAATGCAAACCAACCCTATTTTGCACTATTGTTACAATGTTATTATTTAATAATCTTATTTTAAAATGTTTCAAAGAACATTCTAATTTACGCTACATTATCTCAAATGACTTTATTTTAACAATATAAATAATATATATATACTGTAAATAAATTAAAACATTAATTAGTACTGCAATCTTATGTCTGCTTGGGATTTATCATCAGAGAAAATACTGGATCCCAAACTGGTGGTACGGAGATACCATCTTTCCTGTCGAAATTAGGATACTTAATTTCTGACCTCTAGCAGTATCCTGGATAGATAATGGAATTCTATTGCAATGACCTGGGGTTTGTCGAACTTAATTGAGCGTGCAGGTTTATCCATGACATGCTCGCAGACTGCAAACTTGGTTACTGAAAAAACAAATATACGTAATTTAGATAATATAGTCTCATTTCCTATGTGTAACCCAAGAACTCAATAACTCCTAGAAAGTCTAGTGATTCAATCAGCAACCGTATCTGTAGCTAACGGAGCAAAGGACTAATCCTTGATTCCAAAGGCATCAAAAAGAATCTATCATATGAAGTCTCACATTCTTAAAAAAATCTTAAGAAATGGTATCATAGAACGATTGGTAGTAAAAGGTAAAGTCAAGGCAAGTTGACAGCATGCTAGATCAGATCAGAGACTGCGTCGGTCCTTTACATGGGGGCACTCAGGAAGCCACCGGGAGTTATGACCATAATGGTTATGACTCACGGTTAACACTGAGTCTGTAGTGATACCCACGATAACTCCCTTAACAGTGAAACGACTAAGAAAAAGATGTACGATGTTGAATAAAGAAATAAAGTCAAGGCTTTACCCATCACATTGAAAATCGACGATTTTATATTTCCATCAATAACAAACAAAAAATAGACATACAAAAGACATTAACAATACGTCCTAATACTTGCTGTTTAAATAACTACAAGTAGAGTAAAAAGTTGGCATGTAAGCACTTACAACAATTGCTTTAGAAAGCCAGTGGATGAGTTAAGACCACAGACTGATTATTTGATGGCTTACAGTTAGCTTCTTTACTAAATTGCATGTGTAGAATGCTGCAAATGCTTTTATTATCTTTTGAAGAGAAAGATATATTTATAACCACGTAAAAAGATGTTAAAAGATTCACCGTTTAGTTTCCGACTACGATCAGACTATACTATTCGTCGTTGGATGTCATAGAAAGCGAGTGGGGAAACCATTTAGCAGTAGTAGAGCTCCTCGTGAAAAGTTTGTCCAGATAACTATGATTGTCACCTTGCCTATATTAGATTAGATTGAAATTATTCGTTTTATATTGACGTTAAAAATTATAGTAGGAATTTTATATTTGACTTTACATTGGGCATTTATTAAAAATTTAGTAAATTAATTTGTATGATGACTTATAAACGTTCATTTTCGTATAAAAAAAAATATTTAAAAAAAGAATAATTCCATTCCGTGGGTCAGCAGTGTGAATACAAAAATAATGATAAGAAACTTCTAACAGTGTAATTGAAAAACCACGAGAGTCTTCAATAAAATTGTACTTACGTAAAGAAAAAGTGTGGTTAACGAAAGTAGAAATTGAATTTTTAAAATTACATGGTATCACTTCTACAGTTACAAACTACTTCCAGATTAGAACTAAAAGCAAACATCTGCAACAAGCACATAGATAATTCTTAAGGTTTGCTGACTCGTTCCACGACACGAGTAACCATATTGAGTAACCATACCGGGGTGACAACCCCGTGAAGTCGCTGGTCCAGCCGAATGGAAGAAATTTTTCTTATTTCTATTAATAATTATTACAAACTAGCTTTAAATCGCAAAGATCTGAGGGGCCACTACCCCATCACCCTGAGACATAACTTGACAAATCCCTTTTGCCTGCATTACTGCTTGGCGGCAGAAATAGATAAGGTGGCAGTACTTCACTAGACGAACTCTTTCACAAGGAGTGAACAATATACCATTCAATATGTTTGTATGCCCAAAGTTTGGTCCGGTACAGTGAAACTATACTTATTTTGTTACATGTCAACTTTTATATTAAGCTTCCACGAATAAAATGAGTCATGAATTATGAATTATCATTTTCGTGACAACAATTTAAATTTTGCATATCGTATGTTGTATAATAAAATTTATCGCAGGTACGTGGGTTCGGATACGTACGAGTGCATTTATTGGAACGTGGGCTTATTTATTTTGTTCTTCAATTGTATAAGACAGTTTGTCTTATGTTGTTATATGGTCAACGCATCTTAGAGTTATACCACACGAGCGCTGCCGGTGCTCTGTTTCGACCAACGCAATGGTTTCAACGCATTGAGTGCCACACGAGCAATGCGGTGTAACCAACTCACGTACCGCAGCACCCCTCCCCACTTCGTCTCTTGGCTCCTTGCCCAAAGCGCACGCGTTCCGTCGCCGCGCGCCGCTTTAACGCTTCATGTGGAACGTAGTTCTAATTTATATGTAGTACGCAACGTCACCGCTCAGGCGGCGCAACAACGTATCGTGTGGTATCACTCTAAGGTGGGACACGCCTAAGATATATAGTCAAAAGCGCATCAAATTTGACAGTTTGAAATTAGAACCGTACACATCGCAAGCTGCATGTAGTTGTATTTAAATTCTAAGTGCCCAGCACTGTGATGTGTGATGGGTCTTATATCATTTACATATCTTTCAAATGTAACGCCGGCTTATTGCAAGAAGTCATTAACTGACAATGAACAAAAATTTCAGGAGAGCAGTTAATAACTCTTGCTTACATTGAACGGCCATTAAAATATGCCATTTCTATTTTTTTAACCAATACAATGCACACGATGTTATGGCCGTTCAATATAAGAAAAAGTTATTAACTGCTCTCCAGAAACTTTTTCTTGTCTGACTTCTTGCAATAAGCCGACAATATGCTGTTTAAAAACTGTTTGTCTGTGCCTTGTTCTGTCCAAAACCATCCGAAAATCCCAACCTGAACAAATTGTTTTTGCTCCGGTAAACCTAGGTCTGACGTCCATTTATAGATTTTCAAATCGCCCAGAAAGAAGACTCTCAGACGGCGGGTCAAAGGTTGCTATATATATATATACATATGGCTTCTTCGCGCCAAAAGTTGCAGCTCGCTTTTTTTTATAATACTAAGTGACGGAATGAACAAATTAATAACAGTTCCAGTGGCACTCCTAGCTTAAATCGCAAAGATCTTAGGGGGCACTGCCATTGCGCTCGTCACCCTGAGCCATAAGTTGACAGGTTCCATGCGCCTGTAATTTCATTAGCATGCTTACCCTGCCAAAACGGAACGCTGTACTCACACTCGCTCACACAAGCTGGCATTATTGCTTGGTGGCAGAAATAGGTAAGGTAAGTATGGTAAGTCTCGACGGGCTCAAGGGTATACATAGAATATTTCCCCAGTTACCAAAAAAATTAATGTGACATAAATCTTTGCGACTAACGCTCATCACTTGACATAATAAAAAAGTGTATTCCATCGATATGATAAGAAGAAGTATCAACTATTTTATACTACTAGGCGTAGCAACAGCAATCTTCTCGTGCTAGGTACGAAATACCTACACCTACTCGATATAAACTGGCCGAAGACTGCCACTGCCTTCTTAACACATTTAGTCATCGAGCCACGAAGCTGGGTTATCTAATTGGAACCACTATTAAGATATTAATCGACTAAGTAAGCTTGTTTTTTCGTGGTAAGTGGTTTCGTGGTGTAGAGAATGTAAATTGAAATAATACTTATGACAGAAGCATAACCTTCGATTGTCTGGACTCCTCGTCTCATTCATCAAGTTCCAGAATTCAAAGCAATGTTAATGCGAGTAGGGATTCATTTAAAAAATTAGTAATTTCATTTCTTTGAAGGAATAGTGAACACACGTTATATAAATATATAAAAAGACAAATTATTTGTAAAGATAAAAGCTAATGAGACGTCAACTTTGTGATAATACTTGTATAACAAATAGATGTACATTCGAATAAACAATAACGCTTAGTTTTTTGCTATTTCTTTTCATACTTAGTAGAGGAATACATTTTGAGATAGTCATTCATCAGGTAAGAGAAAAAGTATGCACTTGTCATAAGCTATCACACTACAATATAATTAAAAATCCATTATTAGAATTGCAGGAGAAAGTTGTAACAAAAAATAATCACAAAACATGTAACTGTATATTTTACTAACTACATAACTTTTATTGCAATGGAAGACTACTGCATATTTAATCCAAATTTGGGGACAAATATGTCTTCTTATGTCAATCCGACAATAATGTACAGTATCTATACTTGTTCCTGGCAGCAAGAAATACTTCCCATTGTCCAAGCTTCGTTCCAAGTAAAAAGTAAAAATAACTCTGACCAGACTCTGCATCTCGGTCTCAAGGCCAAATCCTGGCTCCTTTGAACAAGGAAGGCTATACATAATTTATTTAAGCGAGACAAGGATGCAAGATTCTGGAGTCTTCGTCCTTTAAAAAGGGAAAGTGGTAGTTACAGCACTGGCGAGAGTGAGATGAAAAAATGTCCAAAGGGTAATATGAGACAGATATAGGTGTATGTTATTAGTGTGATAAAGATGGAAGATAGGAACCGGTTAATTTTGAAGGGCTGGCTGGACCACGTAGAGGCTGCAGGATTATTTTGTTTATAGTTATGCATTGATTCGAGTTTTAGAATGATTGGGAACAAAGAAATACGAGTGTGAAATTAAAGTTTTTGTTTGATCAACTTTTAATATCTTTAGAAAGAACTTTTTGAAAAAGGTTTCGTGTGCACTATAAGAAAGTCTCATGAATGAAAAACTTTACCTTACTAAACATTTTCTTTTATGTCGGTAACTACTATTGTTCTTAAAGTAATAAAATCCAATCTTAAAACAATTTAATTACGAAATCTGTCTGAGGATTTAATGCAAACATTACAGTTATAAAAGGTTACAACAACAAAAATAATGTTCACAAAAAACAGCCAAATACCAACTTGCTCAATTAAAAAAAAAGTGCTCTGACATAGCCCCGATTACTTTAAGTACCAAAACAGCAATAAAAAAACGCTAACATTCGTTTTGGTTTTTTAGTCGGACTAACTCTACATTCGTCTATTTTCAGAGTCTAAATATTTAAACTTGGAATTCATAACATCCCTCGAATCAACAAAGTAACGTTCCTCCGAACTCTTACAAACTTGTAAACTTTACTTCCCCGCACCCTGCGCCCCGCGCACTGCATCCCCCGCCGCGGCTGATTCGCGGGATCGGGTCAACTCGGCTCAAGGTCAGGGGAAGACGAACACAGGTGTATTAGAGTCGATATTAATATTTATTTCTCTTTGTTTTTGTTTTTTGTTTAAGGATTACAAAATAAAACAATAAATTTGCACAAAACCTGACGGAAAAAATTGTTACAAGAAATTTTTTTTTTATCTATTCATTAACACAAACAGCCACTTTTTTTTTAATGGGAAGGTGCAACCTCATAAATGTTACCAAATGATATGCCCGATTTCATTGGGATGTGTGCCCAGTGACAGACTATGGCGATTAACACACTGCACCTGCGCGGGGGCAGCGGTCTAGCGACCCCGCGCCACTCAAAGTACTCGTTTCATAGTTGATCGCCGTTGTGATTGTACATGTAGCTGAGATTCTTCTTTGACAAGAATGGTTACTAATACAGAACTCATTCAGGACGCTGCAGTTATACTATCGATTGGTTTTTGTTTACTCAAATAAAAAGACACCGAAGATAACATTCAACTATATTCAACAAAGATTTAAGAAAATATGAAGATTAATTTTTTAACTACACACGAATGTCAACTGAATCCTTTGATTATTTGTTAGGGAACATCCGAACGACAATTACTGGAATAGACACAAATTGATTAAGAATCTGCGCGGTGGTGCGAAGCGCAGTGTGCCATACCCTGCGGTACGCCGCGCTCCAACGCGCGGGGGCGCGTAAAAACGCGCGCGCGGAGAAGCGTTGTCAGTGTGTTCGACGGCGCGTGTTTTCCATACTAACTGAGGTACTTCAGTACAACGTTAAAAACGCAGCTCCACGCTCCGTCGCGGGGCGCGGTGCAGTGTGTTAATCGCCTAAAGGAGAGAAGGCGGACAGACGGAGAAAGTCCGGCTTCTAAGCTTCGTGTCCCGTTGTCCCCAAAATGCTTAAAAACGTTGACACACAATAAACTAAAAAAATATAAGTCAGCTCACTGGACTGCACAAGAGTAGTTCTTTTAAAAAAAATTTTAATCATTTCGTAAGTATCATAAACATAGTATTTTATTTAAAAAAATTAATAAATTTACAGGTATCCCAGTAATGTCACGTTATGTATATACGAAATTTTATATATCTCTCCTGTTTAAGCATAAAAAAGTTAAATCTTTAATCCTTTCTCACGAAAAGCTGTCATTTTGCAGATGTGACCTTATTACACCAATGGTGATATATAATCGTCGATAAGCTTTTTTTACGATACCAAGCTGGCACATATGTATATACTAAGAAACGAAGAAATGCAGTATCAGATCATGAGTTCAGTAATGTATAATCCTCTATAAAAAAATCTTTGTTGATATCAAACATTTCCTTTTATAAGGCATATAACTATCGTGAAACAAAAACTTACATTATACTGTACTGAAGGTTATTATACTGTTTCTGCATAGTTGATGACTGAAATTCATAGGAATGCTCCGTGTAACTCTTTCAATTTGATGTTTCAGAGGACATTTTTGAACAAAATATCTATTTACAAATATTTCTTCTCGAGTAAATAAGCTTTAGGATTTCAAGATTTTCTAATAATTAAAGAATTTTTATTTGGGATCCAAGAATACAAAGTCTAAAGAATACACATCATCTACACTAATTTTAAAAACTATTTTCCTAAAACATTGTTTAAAAAAATTTAAAGTTCATACGCAATTCGATACTGGTCCGCGATCTCTGTTCTCGAGTCAACATTTACCAATAAGTATTTGTGTCCACACACATGCACGGCGCACACGTGTGCGTCCACTACACGCTGCACAAGAATGCAACGCGTTGTTGACACAGCCAACTTCGATATTCCTTTATTTATTGCTATTAAAACCCTTTACCTACCCATTCAGACCAATAACCGCTCTATTCATTCTAGTTAAAGATCAAATTCCATTTTGGATCCAAAATCGTACAACCTTCTTCTGTTTTTCGAAATGGAATATCGGTAGTTTGAATTTGAATTCAAACCGCCAGTATTGTAAAGTTAAATTTTCGTTGTGGTACCATAGTTGTTACGTCGAAGCGAGTTTAGTTCATAAAAGGTATATTTAAATAAGGATTTATGCGTTGTGTCTGGCATTTTGGCGAGATCGCCGGATAAAGGATCGTTCCGGATTAAAAACGCGAGTTTAGGTGGAGTCTCGGATTTCGGGAATCGGCGGGATTCGGGAAGATATCGCTGCGAGACAATGGCAAATACAAACCATGAGGAGCAACAATTTATAGCGTCGCGTATACTTTCCTTATATAAGATAGGCTACATCTAACGATATACAACTCGATACAACAGTTGTTTCGAAAATTCGATATGAAAAATTATGAACAACGTCATTTCTGCAGAGTTGAAATTCGTAGTTTCAAAATGTGGCAGTTTATGTAACTGAACTTGCCACCGAGCGAGAGCTACCTAAATGTATTTGAAATAAATATTTTATCTAAGTGTTTATTAATTTCCGTATGTCCATATGTATGAAATTATATCAAAAATCAATAAACAAACTTGCAATGTATGCAATACGTAACAAGTTTTTCTTAATAATAATAATAAATATAATAATAATAATGCAATACATATTAAGTTTTTATAGTTTATTTGGACGATTTGGACGTTGATTTTTTGTATACACATCTGATCAAGTGACCGCTTCGAAGTAGTTGACGTTGGTGCACCGGTTCTGAGTTGGGTTAACGCTGATGGGTTCGAAGATGACTAATGTAGAATCTTCGCGGCGAATCCTCATGCACATTCAGGGCAAAGGAGTACACCACCATCGTAATTAATGGCGGCGGTTGGAAGGGCTTTTATCTCGTCGCATTTAGCTTCGTCGTAAGCTGCTCTTCAAACTCATGGACCCGCCTCTTCATAATCCCCTGCCATTCATCCGTTATGTACACAACATCATCATCATCTACCGCCCAACTTCACACACTGCTTTATGAAGTCAAGCTCTACAGGTATACAGGCTTCGCAGTCTCACCCGTCTACGACCAGCGACTTTCACAATGTCGTCTTGCGTCAGGATCTGTACCACTTCTTGGCCACCATTCGATGACCTCGGAGCTCGGTTAATACTGTGGGCTGATGAGAAAGTTCCGTTGCTCTGGTACTCATATCACAGGGAATTGCTTAGTTTGAGACCAGGTAATTGATTGTCTGGCACATATTATTATTATCATTAGATTTTCGCTTTATTATTATTTTTTATTTATTAAGGCTTTGGCAAAGCCATCAGCCTAAACATGAAGTTTAATTATGTTTCTGTAAATATGGCCGTCACAAAGAGGATAGGCAATTTGAGGCGGCGTGCTAGGATTGACTCGGGATTCCTTAAAACGGGCCGATACGGGTATTTTAGTTCGAGATTCGTATAATTTCGCGTTTTAATCTTCGATTAAGGCACAATAGCACTATCCTATTCCACTTTAAACTAGATTTCACAAAATAATTGCAAGTCAAAATAAAAACTACACTTTTCCCTCCAAAAGGTCCAGAGCGAATCCATTTTCGCTTTACTCCATCTGTCATAATTTACAATAGTTATAACCTTTAACTTTTTATTTTTTTTAACTTCCGAAAAATAAAACAAAAGCAGACACACGCGTGAGCGGTATTGCATGTCCCTGGTGGTAATCGATGTAAAGGGAAACAGAAAAAAATTCAATTCTTTTTGTCTTGACTGCATGTGTTTTATTTACGGTATTGGCAGAAAAAACGTATTACTTTATTGTAGAGAAATGCCACACACACTCGCAATATTCTGCTGCAATTTTTTTTAAAAATTAATTTGAAATTACACCACCACCATGAGATTTTCGTATCGTGATGAAACCTGCACGTCGAAGAAGGTTCACAACCCTCGGAAAACGTGTGAAGTGCAACCCGCATTGGGCCAACGTGGCGTATGGCCTAAAAGCCTTCACCTGAGATGAGACCCGTGCTCAACAGTGGGATGTATAAATGTATTTACTACCAAAACTACTCAACAAACAGAGTGTAATCATTTTTCTCTATGAAACGTGATAAATAAACAATAAACACTTAACAATATAACTACATAACAACTTTAATAGATGGTCTATTAAACACCTACAAAGATAAAAAAAAACTAGCTAGGACATCTGTCCGTGAATCCTGATTGTAGTTAATTAACTGCGGACGGGCAGGACAAGACTGACGGACAGGTTGGAAGGCATGTAGAACTAGTCTTTTTTTGCCTTTGTACCTGGTATTTTTGTACAGTTATTATTAGTTCTATATATGTATGGTTTTTACACACAAACATTTATAATGTTTAAGTTGTTGCTAAAGTAAAGAGTACTTAATTAAAAAGAAGAAAATAACATTCTATATAGCTTGAGAAAGGCTCGTGCAGGGAGGTACTGCCACCTTCCCTATTTCTGCCGCCAAGCAGTAATGAGCATTACTGCGTTCCGGTTTTGAAGGGTAGGGGTGCTTTTGAAATTAAAGGCACTTGAGACGTATCAACTTATGTCTCAGGGTGACAGACGCAGTGGCAGTGCCCATAAGATTTGGAATTAGTCGAGGCGAAGCTGCAAAGCCTTGAACACCGCCGTAAAGTTGCCTGCTTGTCGGCATTTTATAGGATATATCACGGAGAGTGTACGATGGAATACACGATTTAATTCCGCCTTCCCCTTTCCATCATCGGGGGACTAGGCGTAGGCTTAGGTTCCACACCTATGTTGTGGATATTTCAAAGATTCGCGCGAAGCGTTACGCTTCTACGTTTATATGGCGAACGACTATGGAGTGGAATTCCCTGCCTGCAGATTAGGTGTGCATGCTCCATCGTCGACCTCATCGTCGCTTTCCATCAGGTGAGATGGAGGTCAAATGTGAACTTATATTTTATAAAAAAAAGATCTTTGCGATTTAAGCTCTGAGTGGCACTGCAACTGTTATGGACTGGCGTGTCGCTTACCACCAGGCGCACGCCTTATTCGTCCCGTCACTTGGTATTGTAAACGAAAAAGTTTTTATTAAGAGCGGTGGTAGATCCAGTGAGTGAAAGGTTCCAAATCAATGGAACTATTTAAACCATTTATTTCCACACACATACAATACATAACCTAACCTCCGGTTAAAAAAACCGAGCTCAAAAGTCATTCATCCCTTAGTTTACCGCCCTTAGAGTATGGAATATTTTCTTCAAATTTAAATGGGACCACTCCTGAGGTGCCCTCTTTCCAACAAAAAAAGAATCATCAATATCGGTTCACAAATGGCAGAGTTCTCGCGTAACATACAGACGAATTTAACCTGAAAAGAACCTCCTCCTTTTTTGAAGTCGGTTAAAAATAGGAGAAAAGAAGATTATTTATAGTATATGTATAAAAAAAACTAAATGATTTGTGTGTGAGGGAGAGCCCCTGCATTCACTGCGCGACAGAAGGCGTTCAGCGCTGTTTTTCAGTCTGTCCCTGAATGTAGTTAACACATATTTGAATTTTGGTTGTCCATAAACTTAGACGACTAAGTAATCTATTACAATATTAGACTACTAAAATAAATAGAAAAAAACATCGTAATAACCTACTATTGCCTAATAGTAAAATTTGAATTATAATTAAAAACAAAAAAAATTAACACCTTCAATAATTTCGTACCAAACCGAACTATTAATTTTCTGTGTAATTGTAAATCTAACTGATGTGACGCAATGAGTATAAAAGCATTTAAAGTTAGTAAAAATATCAATAGCCACAAAAAGCAAGTCTGCAGGCTGATTTTAATTCAAAACGGAATCGACCCGATCGGGTAGCCCATCCGAGTCTCGAAGTCAGATGGATAGATGAACCTGAGACTCGAGAAGATGAACCTGATTCCTACTATATCTTTCTCATTTGTGAGTTTAATCAACTATTGTTCCGATTAGAAATGTCAACAGTTTCTGATCGGCCAATTGTGACTCGCAATTATGCGCCTCGACTCAGAAGAGACGCAGTTTCCGATCGGGAGAGGCAATCAAAAGCAAGTTGCTGATCTGGTCTGATTGGGAAGTAGACGGTTCGAATCCCTGACGTGGCATACACCTAACGTGACCGTACGTCCCGCGTTTAAGCCTAGTATAAATATTTAAAAATATCCCACTTTGACATAACACGACCCACGTGACATATAAATTTAAAAATCATGCCGACAATTACATGAACTAAATCTAACATATTAAAGCAAATTCCGAAAAATATTAAAGCCAGACTACACCAGACTATGCAAGATTGGTTTTTTTTTAAATTATCGATCACTACAATTTTTTAATTCCTTTTTTATTTTTTTTTAATAATTAAACTATCATAAACAAGTGTTTTATTTTTAAAACAATAATAAATTTACAACTTTAATGGTCACGTTACATATACCTATGACTTTAACGTCTAAGTTATGAACATTTATGAATAATAATAATAATAACGCGCACACTCAACATAGTCCTGCACTAGGGAGACCCTGTGTCGCGGGTGCCCACATGTAGATAATCACAAATTACACCCTAACTCGCGAGAGAAATAAATGTAGGCCGTACAATGCATGGCAGTCCGGCATGATAACCGTTCAGCTACGAAGGCAGTTAGAATGTTTAGTACCGACACCTTTCGCTAACGGTGACAAAAAAACCTGCCTATCGAAATAGGTTTTTTTATGATACCAGTGACGGGACGAACAAGTCGTGCGCCTGATGGTAAGCGACACGCCTGTCCATAACAGTTGCAACGCCACTCAGAGCTTTAAATCGCAAAGATCTTAGGGGCACTGGCACTGCGATCGACATTCTGAGATATATAAGTTGATAAGTTCCGTGCGCCTGTGACTTCAGCATCACTTTACCCTTCAAAATCGTTACGCAGTAATGTTCACATTACTGCTTGGCGGCAGAAATAGGTAAGGAGGCGGTATTTACCTGGACGAACTCTTTCACAAGGAGCTCCACTGCACTAAAAATAACCAATCTTCTTACAATTGTATGTCAGTTATTACCATGGTCACCTAATCGTATTCCTTCCTATCAGAGAGCTCATCTGGAAACCGATTTACTCATAACCACAAAACTATATAGTCGAAACGAAATCGAAAGTTCGAATACAAACTATCTATCGAACGTTGAAAAAAACACTTTCATTAAACCTTTTCCCACCATCCTGACCAAAACTGGTTCCGATACCATCCTACCGGCAACAAAAAAAAACATATAATATTAATTTGGGATCCCCACAAAAAACGAAGATAACCAAAAGGAGTAAAAAAGTTAATGGCCAAGAAAAAAAGGAAAAAAGGTTTTATTAAAAAAAGAACAGGCCACAAAGAAAGGGTTAGTCATACACAGGTTGATCGATTTTGTTACAATTAAATTATACACGAATGTTTTATTTTAAAAAAACTGTCTTCCCAGAATTATCAAATAGAATAATTTTTAATATAATTATAGCACTTTTAACAAAAAAGGCACTGGAATGCGTGTCACATGCGTTCAAGAATCTCCATAAATAATATTTAATAACTATTCCATTGTTTCTAACATAGTTAATCAGACAGTTTTGTATTAACAACATAAGATCTGATTAGTTTCGGCTCGGCGAACGTAGTGTAGGACGCCCTCTGGCCAGACGGAGTGACTATCTGCGAAGGGCTGCTGGCAGTAGATGGATGCAAGCTGAGCTGAGGACCGGGCGAAATGGCGCGCATTGGGCGATGATGATCTAATTAGTTTGAAATTAACATTACTATCGTTTTTTAATAACCGACTTTAAAAAGGGAGTTTCTTAATTCGATTTTTTTATACATTTATATAAAAACAGATCGACGTGTGATCAGAGAAGAATATTTGCTTTTGAACGCTATGTAAGATTGTACGTCATATTTAGTTAGGACATGATATAGAACGTCACATGTGATTAAACGTCAAAAGCGCTTTTATCACATAATACGAACTACATGAAACATGACTATATGTAGTAACTACAAACATGACTATATGTAGTATGAGTAGTAGTAGAGCTAACTGAGAAAAAAATCATCCGGGAAAGTACTGCTATCATAGCTATTTCTACCGCCACGCACTGGTGAGCATTACCACGTTCCGGTTTTGAAGGGTGAGAGTGCTGGTGAAAATACAGGCACGTGGGAGTTGTCTCAGATCTTTGCGATTTAAAGCTCCGAGTAGCACAGCAATTGCTATTGAAGCTACGCGCCTAGCTTTAGCACCAGGCGCACTTCTTCTTCGTACCGTCACTAGTTTCTTTTTTAATACACTTTCAAATCTTATAATTAACACTTTGACAATTTACGCAACGACGAAGATATTATCGACAAATTCGTTTTATTTTTCCATTAGTTACATATTACATTACTACATACTCGAACAAGTTCCATGGTAATGTTTATAAATGTACCATATTAGTACCACATACGTACTGGCGGCAAGTACAACAATTTAAAAAACCTTACGTGTCGCCAACGGTACACTTGTTTCGCTAAAAATAGTCCACATACAACTTTCGATCACTTGATCAACATTCCTTTTGGTTCCAACAAATAAAAAGGTACGTGCGAACAAATTGGATTTATTATGAACTGTATATTAATTTATAATGAGCTAATGTTTCGTATTGAATATTTATAAATTAGTGATGTTATCGCGTGAGATATTCCAATTCAGTTAAGTAACTAACTGACTGCTAAACTTGACATCGCACCCTGGGTATAAGGCCACATCTGAAAAATTACAACTTTTCAGGAGAATGGTTTAAAAATTCTAGACGGAAGGAACAAGTCGTGTGCCTGGTAGTAGGCGACACGCCTGTCAGAGAGAGAGCCACTCAGAGTTTTAAATCGCAAAGATATTAAGGGCACTGCCACTACGCCTGTCGCCCTGAGACATAACTTGACAAGTTTCATGTGCCTGTAATTTCACCAGCACTGCTTCAACAGTAACAACATTACTGCTTGGCGGTAGAAATACGTAACATAGCAGTACTTCCCTGCAATGTACTCTTTCACAAGGACATTGACTGGTACCGTTATTCCACGAGACTGGTGTCATATTATTGTTATGTTACCGGATTTCCTTTCACTCATTCTATTACTTATAGGCTCAATTTACATTGCAGCGGGATGGAATAGAAGCGAATTTTTGTAACGAAATTGTACATACGAAAATGAACAATTATGTCAAAACAAGTCGCGCGTCTTAGGGCGAATTCTCGCGCATGCTCGGGAATGCTCGTACATTTACAGGAAATTCCGTAGCTGCGTAGGCGACGCCTGCAGTATCCGCGTGAAGATGATGTGTACTTACACAACATCTTTTTTTCTGGTTCAATCTTTGTATTAATAATTAGGCAGAAAATTTCAACGGGTCTCGCAAGCTTGGGCATGGTTCATGGAGCTCAGGAAACTGCATTCCCTTTAGGACAGCGATGCTTATTCTTTCGCAGAAGTAGCTGCCAGTCCTCTGGTTGCTTCAAAAAGCGAATTACCGAAAGCTCCATTTTTCTATTATCTAATTAAAAACAATATTCAACACCCTCTATAAATGCAGTTGACATTTTTTATTGTCCACGACACAAGGTCAGAAATTCTTTGACTTGGCTTGTTCGTTTATTTAAATGCAGTTTACGATTTATAGCGCCATCGAAAGAATGGCCTGGTCAAGGCCCAATTAATTGGCCAAAAGTACGGTTGACATCTTTTAAATTAGGTTAAAAAGGTGAACAACCATTCATGGTACTTAAATAAAAGAAAATACCAACATATTTTTTACTTAAGTTGTTGAGAAGATTAATAATTCAGATGATACATAGATAGATAGATAACACGTTTATACAGCACAAATGCAAACAGAAACAAAACATTTACAATCACTTCACAGAGTATAACATAAAAGCACATAGAACATTCGTTATTAATTTTATACACATTTATATAAAACACATGCGAGAAAAACAAACAAATACTATAAGAACTGATAAAATTTTAGTGTACCTATGACTACAGTTTGTGCTGAAATGGCCCTGACTCAGCACAAATACTGTAGACCGAAAAAAGTCAAACAGTGCTGGTTTTCTGCCAGTACCATGTGGTGGGCGATCGCAGCTCAGTAAGCCATGCCACCAAAGTGCATCACACGCAAATATATATCCCTAACTCTAAATATTATATAGGAGTATATATATATCAAGCAAAAGTTACTATACGATTTCATAGTTATTACAACCTAAATGTACAGAGCGAAGGCGCAGGAAGATGCGGGGAAGACTCAACTAGACATCTTTAAGATAGCCTAGGTGAACTTTTCACCAACAATAATGGACTTGAATGAAAAGATATGTGAGTGTAAGAAGCAAAAGATATAATGTCAGCGATGGAGGGTGGAGATGTAAATTGGTAAATTAAAAATAAATAAGGTACAATCACAGTTCAGAATCAAGTGACGAGACGACTTAGTCTTGCTGGTGATAAGGGGCATTCCTGTTTATAACAGTTGCAGTGTCACTCAGTGCTTTAAATCACAAAGATCTGAGAAGCACTGTCCCTGTGCCCGTCACCCTGAGACATAAGTTGACAAGTCCCATGTGCCTATAATTTCCCCAACCCCGTTCCTTACCCTTCAAAACCGTAACACTAATAGGTAAGGTGGCAGTACTTCCCTAGACGAACTGTTTCTCAAGGAGCTCTACTGCTAATAAATATCAGATATCTACTATGAGATTTCTTAGTTATTATGACCTAAATTCATAGAGCAAAGGCGGGGAAAACTCAACTAGATATTTTTAAGAAAACCCAGGTAAACTTTTCATCAAGAATAAATGGACTTGAATATAGAGATTGATGAGAGTGGAAGAAGCAAAAGATATAATATGTCAGCGGTGAAGATTGGAGAAGTAAATTGAGAATAAGGTACATAAATTAACAACTTTTGTAACACGTTCAGAATAAGGTGATTTGCATTAATATTAGACATAACTGGTTGATTACTTTATCATCTCACTTAACCGTGACCATAGTAAGTACCTGTATAGGGTTCGAAACGTAGGTTTGTTTGAAAATATAAATATACGTGATTTAGGTCCAAAAAAACTAGTTTCGTTTGCAAGTTATTTCATGGTACCTCTTTTTTGTTACACACTATCGCAATTCGAAATTATAAAGAGAAAATAATAGAATAGATAAGAAAACAACAAGTTCCTAATGCAACGCACTGTTATTACAATAGTATTGTAACTCAAAATATGTTAAATTCAAGATTATGTCATTGATAAACGTAACTTTTGGCTCTCTACACGTCAATACAACCGCCGTTGGAATATTGTGAGAATGAGTTATAAGATATTTACTTACCTCAAAATGAAAAAAAAATTATGTGAGCTAGTTCCGGACAAAACTGTCCTTACTCATAAATTGGAAACTATTTTGTCTGATTTCTTTTTAAAGATATTTGGCAAGTAAGAAATTGTTTAAATGTTTGTAATAAACCTTAGCCTATACATAAATGTTAATAAGCTTTCACGGGAAGTGAGTCATTCGTTTTTCATCGGTTCTGACAAAATACACTTTTTTAGTTTAATCACTATTGTACTAACGGCGCGACATAATAAAAGCTCCTAATAATTTGTGACGTAAACTAGAATGTAAAAATTATTCGACCTAAATTAAAAACTTTTTAAAGCTTATTGTACGTCATATTATACATACAAGGAATTAAATAGAAATACGGCCCAAAAAACGCCCTAATTTGAAATTTTACAGTAGAACGATGGGCGGTGAGGGAGCGCCCTGAAGCAACCAAATTATGTAATAAATTACCAGATGCTGTTAAAGAATTAAATTGTATACAATTTAAAATGAAATTGCATAATTTTTTAGTACAACAATGTTGAATATTTTTATCTTGATAACATTACATAAAATGAAAAATATATCAACTATTGTATGCTACATTTTTTACTTCCTATGTTCTGTTTAAACTCCAATAGATTGTTTGTTTACGCTATTGTATTAATTTAACTCTAAATGCATGCATCATCAAAAGTGAAATAAGAAGACTTGGCGAAATGTACGATCTGACATACGTTGTTAACTACATTTTTCAGATAGAATATTATTATTTATTTCATATTATCAATGTCACAATATTACAATTAAAAAGATAATGTCAAGGGATAATATGATCGTCATTCATGCAAACAATAATAATTAATATAAATTATAGTAATATAACTACTGCTTGTTAAATACAACGAAGTCAAGTAAAACAAAATTACAATAGTTTCAAAAGAAACTCATCGACAATAAAACTTGGCAAATAGATGTAATTCCACGTACTTTTGAGGTCGGTTTTTTTAGTACTCTGAACTGAGATTATGTCCTGTAGATTTTTCCTACTTAAAGGCAGAATAAAACACATGAATTTGTATTTTTTAATTGATTTATGATTTTTAATTGAAACAAATAGTCAAAGAATTTGATTAATTCAATCAATTGATCAATTTAATAAATCGTGTTTTCACATAATTTGTGTTACTTAAATTTCCAATTTCCCACTCCTCACCTGTACAATCACTTAAAAACAAAAATCTATTTGATGACGGTCTGTTTCTCGTTTTTGATACTATATTGCTCGCTTGAGACCAAAAATTTTGAAGAAGGAACAAACTTCTTTTAAAGAGGCAAAAGGTGTACAATATACAGCCAAGAAATTAGTGATAAAGGTTGCCATTTCAAAAAAAAAATCGCTGGGTGGCTTGCGTTATGATATGGTGTCCTAAGTAGGAATTCTTCGAAACGATATGATACTTGCCAAAAAGTACTAATACCTGAAAAGTATCTATACTTTTTCCGTGTCGCTAGTTCAGGATGCTGTTGAGGCTACAGCACGTTAGGTATGTTCGCGGAGACGTTCAATGACGCATTACCCGCTATAAATCGAAACAAGGCCGCTTCTTTTCTTTACCGTGTGTGTGGTAGCCGAAACAGCATATTGCTGACTTTCTTAAACCGTTTTGATAGTCCCTTGTAATGTCACCTGATAAAAAGGGTCATAAGTGTAATTTAAATTAAGTAATTGATGTAATGTAATGTAAGTATTACTTCAGAAAGACGGAAAAAGTGTTTTACAACAAATTAAAGAACCTCCTCATACAAAAGTGTTATTACGCAATACAAGATTTATTAAAGACAAAATAACTCTTATTTCTCTATATTAAGCTCTACAATTATGATAATTAGTATATGGATTCATTATTTTATTGATACTGCGTTACTTTACTAAGTTATTTTATTAATTAAAACAATTAAATTTTGTTATTTAATTTAGTTTTGTTTATTAATTTGGTTGTCTAAGTATATTTTTAAGTCTTAGCTACGCCTTTAGAAGGCAGATATAATGTTATTTTATTGCATGTTCGCTAATAAATAAATACTAATTATCGTGTAACGAAATTTAAATAAGTACCAACACTTAAGTTGCTAAGTCTCACTACGGAACTATGGAACTTTTTTCTGAAATGAAGTGGTATTTACTGATTTATATATCTAATAAAATTATAAAACTAAAAAAAAATATGTAAAAAAAATGATGATGATGTAAAAAAAAATGTTCAAATTTTGAACATTTTTAATCTGTTAAGCAAACACCAAACGTACCACGTGACTTCGTACGTATGTAACCAAAGAAATGTCACTGTATACACATTCTAGCATCAATAGAGCTCCTTGTAAAAGAGTTCATCCAGGGAAGTACTGCCACCTTATCTATTTCTGCCGCGAAGCAGTAATGTGAGCATTACTGCGTTCCGGTTTTGAAGGGTAAGGGTGCTGGTGAAATTAAAGGTACATCGGACTTTTCAACTTATGTCTCAGGGTGATAAGCACAGAGGCAGCGCCCTTCAGATCTTTGCGATTTAAAGCTCTGAGTGGCACTGCAACAGTTATGGACAGGCGTGTCGCTTACCATCAGGCGCACGACTTGCTTGTCTCATGACTTAGCATAATAATAAAAAAACACTTTATTAAGGACAGCAGTTAATCAATACGTAAAATTCTCGCAAGTGGCAAGTGTACAATGACCACTTTATTTACATACCAATGACGTCACGCGTTCTGAGATTACTTACACTACCAATTGCATGGCATTTTTGTATTGCTTTTGGTTTTAAATTGTAAATCATAATTTACAATCGAAAACTTTTGCTAGTATCAAAATTATCCGTCTACGTTGCGTCCGCGCGTCATAAGATGGAAAGGGCACCTGTTCGTGCCTCGGGCGACCAAATGCGCTCGGCAATCTTCGCGTGTGTTCGGCACTACCCTCAAAGCACCTTATAATTAATAAATACTAGTTTGACTGAGTACACGTCCTCTCTTCTCTACCCCAAAAAGCCATCCTCATAGTTTGTCGAGGGTAATGTATCCTTGGAGTTAGGTAGATTTAGAGTGAATTATATTAGTCTAATCGTCAGTGGTGCACGATACGATCGGCATCGCCGACGAATGCAAATATTTTGCGAAACTGAAACAGGTTTGGGCAAGGGTCGTGAAGAAGCTCCGGGGTCTCAGATCGAATATCCGTTTACAATTACAATTAGTCTGATGTATCCCAGTGCTGGGCAAAGGCCTCCCCTGATCCCTCCACGCATTCCGATTCCGATCTACCTGGACCCAAGCCTCATGCTTGTGCAGTTAGCTTAGGAATTTTCTCCACGTCCAGTTCATCATGCCTTCGCGTCCTCAGTCTGCCGCGGCGTCTTACGCTTTTGGGGCTTCCATGGGTGGTTAACTTGGCCCACAGGTCTTCAGGCATACGGCAGACAAATCCAGCCCAACTCCATTTCAGCTTGGCAGCTTTTTATTACAAAAAATAAGTGCGCACTTGACCTCTATCTCACCTGATGGAAAATGACGATGAAGCCGAGGATGTAGCATGCACACATAAATAATGTGTATTCACTTTCCAAGGTCCAAGTTAAAGCGTTCGGGGAACAAGTCTGCACAGGCAGGGAATTCCACTCCCTAGCCGCTTGCCATACTAATGTGGAAGCGAAACGCTTTGAGCGAATCCTGGGAATATCCACAACATAGAGGTGGAACCCCAGCCTACGTCTAGTCCCCCGATGATGGAAAGGGGAAGGGAGAATCAAATTATGCAATTCCACACTCTCCGTGATATATCCTGCAGAATACCGATAGCTGGCAACTCTACGTAGGTGTTCAAGGCTCTACAGCTTCGCCTCTACTAATTCCGAGTCACCTATAAGCCTCTTAGCACGCTTGTGATATTGAATCCAAGGTGGCCAGTTGATATTTAGCAGAGCTATCCCATAAGTGGTGGCAGTACTCCATACACGACCGGACTTGTGCTTGGTACAGCTGAAGCAACTGTCCCGGTGTGAAGCTTTTTGGGATACATCAGCACTCTGAGATTGGGAGCGCAAGGTCGTGGTTCGAATTCGGTTGGCCCGTTTCCACCAAGTATGCTGCGCTCCATTAAGCGTTGGCAGACCCCGAGTTTGGAGTTTTGGATCTTCGTAAGTGACCATGTCTGCGTATTATACACCATATGGTGTCGTTTACGGTTGAAAATATTTTGCTTGGATATAATAGTTTATAATCACAGATTATGGTACAACATTGTCGTGAATATCGTTGTACCTTGAGTTCATTTTTAGTAGCAGTAGAGCATCCCCCCTGAGACACAAGTTGACAAGTCCCCTGTGCCTATAATTTCACTAGCAACCTTGCTCTTCAAAACCGGAACACAGTAATGCTGACATTATTGCTTGGCGGCAGTACTACCCTGGACGAACTTTTTCACAAGGAGCTCTATTGCTACTAAATAACACACTATAGTAGTCTAACGGAAACATAATATGCTTTCACGAATAAAATATTAAATATAGATTCCAGATTTGAGGTGGTAATTCATTCTGAACTTAAACTTTTGCAGAACTCATCAACAATCTGAACTGATCCGCTGTGAACTGCCAACAAAGCGTTTTTTAAAGTTTAAAAGATAATTTATTCAAAGAATGTCCATCTGTCCGATAATATTCCTGAGATAAAATGCAGTCTTCCCACGCACACACCCCTTCATACCTTTTGACATAACAAACGGGTACTTTTGAGTTAGTAGAATAAAAATAAGAAAGTCGTTTCATGGTATGTTAATTAATCTGTCTGTGTTTGCACCCTGTTATGATAACGGAATCATAAAAGTATAATGTACTTGTACTAATTAGGAATAATATTTCTTGTAGACTTTTCAATGAATGCTAAAAAAATATTAAACGTAGTCTCATAACGATTCATGTTTTTGTATTCAAATCGACCATATCGAGCTCCGACTTTCATGATAAAGAATCGAAATAAAAAACAAAACTAGAAAAAAACTGGCAGCCCTAGGCTGAGTACTGGGCTGCTGTTTTTTCATTTGCGAATATTTTCCTTTGCGCGCGATATTTTTTCAAAGTGTTTTCCCAGATGTAAGATAAACTACACTCCATCAAAATGTTGCTTTTTTTGCAGAACCTCCGGTATGATGTTGTAAAACGTTAACCGTGTTGCCCAGCAACTTATTTCGAGTATTTAAGTTGCCGAGTTAGGAGAACACTACTCTGATACAGGGCCGAGTTCGATTGTAGTTGATGTTAATAATAATAATAAGGGAGAAGGTGGTAGTAGTAGTCAAATTTTTCGTTCTTAGGGACAAGTTAAGGAGTTTATTTGGCCACATTGCCAGATCTTATATTGTAGTTTTACTTCAATAGCTTAATTTCCTGACATTTTTACACGGGAAATGGTTATATCATTACGGTAGCCATTTTGAGGACGAATGATACCAGGTGACGGGACGCACAAACCGTGCGCCTGGTGTTATGCAACGTGCCTGTCCATGGCAGTTGCAGTGCCACTCAGAGCTTTGATCTGAGGGGCACCAACCACGACCAGTCCGTGAACCCTTATCCCCCCCCAAAGCCCCCCGTCTGCCACCCAGGGTTCACTGTTAGGGCGCCTGTGCCCTAAACGTTTGCGGCGCATAGGATGAGAGGAAGGGTCTACCTCTCGCTCCCGTTCCGCCGCCTCCTTCCGCGACAATAAGTCGATGCAGAAGCAGGCCACCGCACTACACGCCTTCTCGATGCCGACCGTACTACGCTACTATGGGGAAATATCGTGCCCCACCACGGTGGTCAGGGATGACCGCTGCTCGTGCTGTGTCTTCCGCGTAGCCACTCTGATGGCATCGGTCGTTGGTTCTCGTCCCACCTTACACAGGTATTTTCCGAAGCAACCGTGCACCGCCAGGACCTGCGCAAGGTGGTAGGAGACGCCTCCCCAGTATCGATCCGCCCATTCTCTCAGGACTGTCTCCAATGGTCCAGTGGCCAAATCTCGGCTCCTCTAGCCTCTCTTTGCCACTTCCGGAACACGTGATGCTACTAAACCTAACCCAACCTATCTCCATAGGATACTGGCTTGATGATTATGTTGTATTTGAAAATTATAATAAGATAGAACTTTCTCTTTAGAGTTAATCTATGCTCAACACTGGGGAGTTTTTTACGTCAGTGTTAACATAACAAAGGAGGTATATTACTTCTATTTTTCGAAGGCCTGTACCTCTGAAACTAGCACTTATTTATATTCATTTCCATGGAGCCTTCCGATCAACGTGTTACAGGCGAGATTTTTCCAACAGTTTTAGAAAAATCTATTGAATGTTCTCATTTGTATTCTTTGTGCGATGTTCTTTGTTGAAATACACGACGTAATATGGCAGCTGTAAACTAAAATGAAATCTGTTTTTTGTTAATAATAAAAAAAACAGATGCAGTGATCTTCTAAGTTTTGTTTGCGTTCGCCTAAATTGAGTCCAACTACCTTAGGGTGAGACCAGACGAGCGCAATCTTTTGAGTTGTGAGTCGCGTCTTTTGAGTCGCTTAATTTACGCTGCATTCGGTTTCATATTAAGGTAAGGTTTGGGTCACACGACAACGCAAAATGAGTTCTCAGCCAATTCACGGGCGCAATTCCGACCAAACATCGGTCGCACTATGTGACGTGCTTTGGGGTGTGTTAGCTGTTCCACCTCCACGTGTGCGAAGTCCTTAAGCAGTCTATGATAACATGTTGTCACAGAACGCCCAAGGATGTAGCCGGTACACCCTGGGGCCGACACTGACAACTCCCGGCTTCAGTCTGAGAATTGTCAGTGAGGGCGAAGACATCAACACGGCCCGGCCATGCGTTTCTGGGGGTGGACCATGGCACGTGGCGGCCAGTCTAAATGTACATCTGCGTTAAAGCCTACGCAGTTGAGCACCGAACGCAGGCATGTCCGATGAACGCAGGGGAAATCTGTCTACAGTGCCGGGTCCCTGAAACTGTACTGTCAGGACACAGCCACTGGAAAATGCCATCAAGCATTCATGGCATTTTGTATGTATACAAAACCATGTAACTCTACAGTGGATTAAAGGACATAGTGGCTCACGTGGCAATGACGCAGCAGATGAACTCCAGAAAAGGGTTGGAGACGGATGCTGTCGGACCAGAACCCATAGTGTCCCTCCCCTACCAATGGTCCAGAACAACTATACACAAAGGTGCAAAATCTTCACATAATAATACATGGACCACCCTTATGGTTTGTAGACAGGCGAGGGAAGCACTCCCAACGCTCAATGCCAGACTATCTTGAATATTAATTAAACTTAAAAGGCAAGATCTTCGTACTCTAACTGCCGCCCTAACGGATCATGGTCCATACAATACACACCTCTTCAATTCAGGTCTCACAGACAGCCCTCTATGCTTCAGCTTACCTAGGATGCTGCTAAGATTCCTGGAGGAGCTTGGGTGGCACGAGTAGGACCCTGCACCCACCACACGCAGAATAGGCGCCTTGACGTCGAGTTGCGGATATCAGCCCGTTACACCAAGTACCAAGTATGTGACGTGCTTGTGTGGGTGGACTGAGTGGTGAAAGAAGGAAGGTGAGGGCAACATTTATTATTTATTTTACAAATTGATCTGGACGTTCACTTAAACTTTAATGTACAATATGAAACTGCCCACAGTTTAATCTTTCCGTATTGAGTGGATGTACCGAGATTCTTTTTTTTCTAACATCATCTAATGCTGCATGCACACTATTTTTAACCGATTTAAAAAAAGGAGGAGGTTCTTAATTCGACTGTTTTTCTTGTGTGTATGTTACGCTATTTGTGAACCGATTTGTCGTTGGAAAGTGGATACCTCAATGTTGATCCCATTTGAATTTGAAGAAAATATTACACCTGTAAGGGTGGCAAACGGATGAATCCGGTTACACGCGCTTTCCGGTAACTGATTTCAATAAAACTTGGCAAATAGATGTAAGTCCACGAATTTTTACGGTCCTTTTTATAAGAAAAAGTTATTAATGGATCCATTACAATATATGAGAAATACGACAAATACAACCGTACTACAAACGTTTGAAAGCAACGGAAAATACGTTCCTTTGTGTATTTCTGTTCAACATAATAGTTTACGACGACTTAAAAAACGCAACTCACAACTTAAAAAAATACACTCGTCTATCCTCACCCTAACACTCGCATGCCGTATGTCTCTCACTGTATTATCTCAACCCATATACGCCCGTTGACGGAGAGACGCGGGTTCATCCAAAGAAAGGAAAAAAGGAAAGAAATTTTGCACCTTCGCCCACCAAGATTACTGCAAACTATTTCTATATTTGGTCAATCATTTCAGCTTACTACTGGAAATATCATTTGAGTGTGTTGGAATTATCTGCTTTCGGTAGTAAGAATCCTTGGTAGTGTCCAGTTTAGCTCTTGCAAGTTGATTACATCTATGACGTTTGAAATAAATATTGTAAATTATAATTGCGTACATGTCTATTAAGCTCTTTAGCCATCTCTGGAGTTTCTTATTAATTTTTCTCAGGGAAATCTAAAGTACTGCCTCCTTACCTATATTTATCGCAAGGGTGACAGGCGCAGTGGTAGTGCCCCTTAGATCATTGCGATTTAAAGCTCTTGGTGGTATTTCAAATGTTATTTAGTTTGGCGTGTCGTTTGACACCTGGCGCACTTGATATTATTAAAAATAGCCGACCTCAACAGTTCGTGGAATTACAGCTATTTGCCAAGTTTTATTAAAATCTATTACCGAAAAATGCACGAAACCGGATTCATTAGTTAGCCCTAGTTTGCGACCCTTAGAGGTGGAATATTTTCAAATTTAAATGGGACCCATACCGAGGTACCCTCTTTCCAACATAAAAGAACCATCGAAATCGGTTCACAAATGCTGTGTGAGTTATCGCGTAACATATATACAAAAAATATGGCCGAATTGAGACCTTCGTCCTTTTTGAAATCGGTTAAAAATGCCTTATCACAGAGTGCCACAATATTCAATGCGATGATATCGAGTGTAATTTGTATACCTAAGAAATGTCCCTTTCCGGAGAAAGAAAGACTGAAATAGAGGGTTTATTTCTGCGCATCGGTTCAGAAAGTTGAATCAGTGAAGGCCGTGAAGTGATGCAGGGAATTAAATTCATAGCCTTTTTTTCAAGTCACGCATGCGACTACTACGTTATTACAATAATACTTTGAAAATAGCATGTAATCATTCCAATTACCTAGTCTCAAATTAAGTTATTCCCTGTATTGTGCCGGATTATCCAAAATTACTCTAGGGACATGAGCTGTGGGTGTTCTGACAATCAAGCAGTTAAGGCTGTTAAGAAATGGACAGCGTGTCTGCAGTTAATGCGTGCAGTCGTGGTCAACCACATGCAGTCGAGAATTAAACCGCAGCCGTAAACCTCGCGTCAAGCCAAGACCTCGACTGTATGAAGTTGATAACCATTTCATGTATTGACTGCATGCAATCGATCTCGCCTGCATGAAATCGCTTTCGACTGCATGTAGTTAATGCGTGAAATCGTTATCTGAGACCTCGACTGCATGAGGTTAATAACGACGCAATGCATTAACTGCATGCAGTCGAAACCGACTTCATGCAATCGAGATAGAACTGTCCACAGAACTATAAGTTTCAAAAAAAGAACGTTGTATTAAAATATCAAATATGATGCTACTCAAACGCTCTGCCTCCAGATCGGTTAAATTGGCTTAAATATCTCGCAACAGGGCCATAAACCTTCATAAAAAATGATTGGTTAAAATAAAAGCGGTACCTACTTGGCCACGCCTATTCTGTCTTTGGTTTTTTGTTTTGTATCGTTCAATTGTCTAAATATATATGAAAAGGCTGTATAATGGAACCTGTCTGGAGCCTACAAAAATAAATGGGTGAATTTTTGAGTTTGTTCTCGTCAGTATCGTGGCCGAACGGTTACGGTGACTGTCACGCAGAGGCCCCAGGTTCGATTCCCGGGCCGGAAAAAATCTTTGTATGGCCTACATTTATTTCTCTCGTTAGTTTGAGTGTAATTTTTGGTTGCTATGTTTGTGCCCATGGCACCCGCAACACACAACACACACTTCTCCCTAGTGCGGGGCTATGCTGAGTGCGTGCATTATTATTATTATTATTATTTTCGTATTTATTTTAAACTCTCGCCTCTCCCAAGGCCTAAAAAATTATTATTATTATTATTATTATTATTATTTAGTCGTAAAAAAGTATTGTATGCAATCATTACATAATTAGGTCTTAAAATCTCGTACCCATCATTTAGGCCACGAGGCAAATGAGTTCCATGTCATAAATGTGGTTTTATTTATACCAAGTATACGTTTACGTAGTTTAGAAATTAAAGCCTCGGGGACTCGAGCCGTTTACCTTTCCATTCAGAAGCACTTGTTCTCGCACTGTGCCATCGCCGCTATTCGTGTTAATGAGCCATAACTCGCAAGTACTGTGTAGGTGGTTTTATCAAAATGTATGATTAGATCTTATAAATAATCTATAATCTTTAAATATCAATTACCGCTTTATGACTGTGATAACTTTAAAGCATCTGGTACAGTTACTTTAAATAGTTATAACACGTTTACTGACTGTAACATGACTTCGTTTTTAGGCTTTCATTTACCATATATAAGGTTACCAGTAAAAATTATTAGAATGTCGAGGTTACACTAAAATAAAATACTGCGTAAATGACTTTATTAAGATCTGTGACTAAATCCTTACCTATTTCTGCCGCCAGGCAGTAATGTGAGCATTACTGCGTTCCGGTTTCGAAAGGTAAGGTGAAATTACAGGCACATGGAAGTTGTCAACTTATGTTACAGGGATGTTGATGACTGAGACTGAGGCGCAGTGCCACTACGCCCGTAGTGGCACTGCCCCTCAGATCTTTTCGATTTAAAGCTCTGAGTGGCACTGCAACTATTATAGACAGGCGTATAGCTTACCACCGGGGACACGACTTGTTTTTTCCCGTCACTTGATATTTAAAATAAATTTTGACGATTTGCACGATATTGATTGAAGGAGAGAAATTGGATCAAGTGAAAGAGTTTGTGTATTTGGGTTCTATGTTTACGTGTGATGGAAAATTTGAAAGAGACATTGAAAGAAGAGTGAACGCAGGGAATCAGGAGAATGGTGCCTTGCATACCTTCATGGGCAGCCAGAAAGTGTCTAAAAAGGCACGATTGGCTGTGCATGGGGGGGTGCTGGTTCCTACACTTATGTATGGTAGTGAATGTTGGGTTTGGCAGAAGAAGCATGAAAGTAGAATTAATGCAGTAGAAATAAGAGCTTTGAGGAGTATGGCTGGAGTGACTCGGATGGATAAATTACGGAACAGTGTGATAAGAGAGCGTTGCGGCGTGGAAGAAGATATAGTGACAAAGATAGAGAAAGGGATGCTTAAAAGGTTCGGACATGTAGAGAGAATGAATGTAAGAAGAGTGACGAAACAGATTTATAAGGCGAGTGTGAGCGGGCAAGTTGGTATGGGCCGACCAAGGAGAACTTATTATGACCAAATTGAGGCCATCCTAAAGAAGGGCCAGGCCAAGAGTACCCTTAACCGACGAGCGTGTATGAAAGCATTGATGCGTGTTGATGTGGCGAAAGATATGTGTCAGGACCGTAGCAAGTGGAAGACTGTTATCTCTGCCTACCCCGATGGGGAAAAGGCGTGAAGTATATGTATGTATGTTCAAATAGTATTAAGTAATTTGTAATCTTAAAATATTAATTACCAATTTTTACTGCGACAACTTTAAAGCTGCTAACAAATTGTCTGCATGTTTGTAGTTAATGCGTGAAGTCGTATGTGCAGTCGAGGTCTCGGATAACGATTTCACGCGTAGCCGAGATTGACTGCATGGAGTTAATGCGTGAAGACATTATCAATATCGTGCAGTCGTGGTCTCGGCTACATGAAGTTAATTATGACTTCACGCATTAACTGCTTTATATTATATTGGAATTTGTGGAACATACCCAATGAGAAGATTTAAGTAGGAAAAACGAATTTTTCTAGATACCCTATGGTCTACAAAATACGAAGCGCAAAATTTTAATGCGATATTTTAATTTGAATGTACACTGGCCGTTTATGTGACCATGCGAATAATTTATTCTGGGTCTCAATCACTTGATATATTATGTACATTTTGATGTACGGACAATAGCACATCAGACTACACATTTTTGTTCGAAAATCGCCTCCAGTGCAACGGAACAAGATACGTCAATGTGTAACTTGATGTGCTGTTGACTGTACAAGAGACCTTAGGAAGATAAGGTTACAATTAAAAATTATTTAAAGGTTTAAGTTTGAGATTAGGGTAAAATAAAATAATTTATCTACACACATACCATAAACCCTCTATGATGTGTTCAAAAACCGCAAATTACGACCAGTATAAAAATATACTGTTTTGTTAGAACAAATTTCTTATCCGTGAAAATGTTATTATAATAATAACATCAAATTCGATTTTATTATTGCATTAAAATTTCGAACATCTCTGAAAAACAAAACTATTTGATTCGACCTCAATTCTAATATCAGTCGAGATGAAATTTTATTCGAAATGAAATGTCAACAGCAAACAATTTGCCAATTTTCACACGTTACTTAATATTGAACGATAAATGATACTTGGGCCCGACTCTAGTTTGTCTATGAATTAAATAAAAACTACGGTTGTGTGACATGCGTGAGAAAAGTTTTTATTTGCTGCTATTTCGCTAGTTCTACGTTGCAGAACCCCTCAAACACGACAATCGAGGGAGGGTGGACCCTGGTGAGTCGCAATCCCAAATCCAAGGCCACGGCACCCATCCCGAAGGGGCAAGTGGCCACTCTACTTGGTCGGTCGCGCACCCCCCTGGAAGGCCCCCCCCCCCTCCCTTCTAACAGCAAACCAGCAGAGAGCACGCAGAGGTCCTCGACCATTGCCAAACGTGCCCTTATGCTTGCTTGACGAGACAGTATCTCCAAGAGGCGAGCACATACGGCAAAAGGTTGAGAGGCCCGCCCAGCATCTAACCTATGCCGAGGCCACCAGGCCAGAACTTATGGCGGTGATCACATCAGCCAAAACTGGCTACATACGGAGCCCCGATGCCGATATGGTTCAGGAGGCCCTATGTCAGCGCCTCGCGCAAGGAGCAGAGGAGTGCGGCGAGGAGGACGTCGGCCCACAGTTTAGAGGTAAACCTGTCTTCAGTGACGGGTCCTTGAAACTATGATATCAGGACGCGACCACTTTCCAGTGGCTAGAGGATGCCATTAGCACCATCAGGCTGTCATCCGGCGAGCCCCTCTCATTGAAAATATGGGGTGGAGGCTTCCCGGAGGGTGGTCTGCGGACTGCTCATCCCTGGCTATTGGGAGGATGCACGTCGAATCGGCCGCATCCTCAAGTGGCAAAACCCGTGGGCGGAGGTTCATCGCTGGGTTCTTCACAAGTTGCAGCAGCATAGTGAATACTCCTTCGTAGTGGTGAGCCTCCCTGAAGAACTCGTCCCTGCTGTCCCGGGGCATGGCCGGCGCCTAACCTTCCTGTTGGGCACAGTTTACCTCAGGTTCAGACCCAAGAGGGGACTGTGCACGGATGTGCCGCCTGAGAAGGCGGGCACAACAACCACACGCATAGATATCTCCCCGAAGCCCTCCACCTCCTCAGATATCACCGGAGGAGATAAAGGGCCTTCCTTGACCCCCGTCCCTGCGGACGTCGCTAACAAATCGGTGGCGTTCAGCAGTGATGACGAGTGCGTGTTGGGGATGGGAGACATCTCATTCAAAGACATCGACTGAGCGAGGACGTGTGTGAGGAGCTACTGTCTTCTGATGGCGGTTTCCCCCTCGCTCAGTAAACTTCACATCGTCCAGAGCAACCTCCATCACATCCAGGCCGCAACGGTTCAGCTCCGGAAGAGGCTGGAGGCTAACAACACAGCCATGGCGCTAATCCAGGAACCGTGGATTAGTACCCGTGGCCAAATAAATGGACTCTCACATCTGAGAGGTAAGCTATTATCAACTGCCATCTCACAAAAACCTAGAACTTGCATATATTACTCAAATAACTTACATGTGCAGCCACTAACAGAATTCTGTTCCAGAGACCTGTGTGCCGTAAAGCTTCTAGCTGACGCGGCCACGGGCCTGCCTGAAGTGGTGCTCGCCTCTATCTATATGGCGGAGATTGATGTGCAATCACCACAGGAAATGGTACAGCTAATCAACTACTACGAGCAGAACGGCCAGAATATCATCGTGGCTACTGACTCCAATGCCCACCATCCGTTGTGGATGGAACTCGCAAATGACACAGGTAAGAACCTAACAGAATGCTTATTCGCAACTAACCTTCAAATCCTTAATAAAGATATAGTGTCAACTTTTATAAATAAAAGATATAGAACTATTATAGACCTAACCATAGCGTCATAAGCAGCAGCGGAACTTATCCACAACTGGCACGTGTCCGAAGGAGCATCTTTCTCGGATGGATAAGATTCGGCTTAGAAACAGTTATCCAAGTACAACAACCGGAATCCCCGAAAAACCGATCGTAAGCAGGGGCGGCAGGGCCAACACTGGTGGGGGCCTGAGCTTGAGAGGCTACGTAAAATGACAAGGAGATGCTTCAATAGAGCAATGAACACGTGCGCGGATGAGGACTGGGAAAGCTACAAGACGTCCAAATCCAAACTAAAAAAGCGCATACAGTTTAGGAGCACCGCATCATGGCGAGGCTACTGCGGAAACATCACGTCTTGTGCACAAGCGAATAGAATAGAAAAATCCAAGCCAGCTCAAATTCAACTCAGCTAGGTTCGATACGCAAAATAGACAACACGTTCACAACTTCCCCTGCGGAAACGGAGAGAACCTTACTGCAAGCACATTTCCCAGGATGCAGGTTCGTTCAAGATGACAGGTGCGAAGAAATGAACTACAACCCATAGTTGGCGATACGCTGAACAAGTAGTAACATACATACGAAAAGACAAAATGGGCAGTAAACACTTTTGAACCATACAAAGCTCCGGGCCAAGATGGAGATTTCCCCGCACTCCTACAATGGGGCGGGGAGACACTGATCCAGCACCTGGCCGACATCTATCGGGCCTGTCTAGCATTCAGCTATGTGCCCCATAGCTGGAGAGTAGTAAAAGTCATATTCATACTGAATCCAGGTAAAAATGACTACACAGACGCGAAATCCTTCAGGCCAATCAGCCTCACTTCGTTTTTTTGAAGACATTAGAGAGGTTATGTGACAGAGAACTGAAGGACGGAGCCCTAAAGAACATACCTTTACACGGAAACCAACATGCAAACAGCCAAGACAAGTCCACTGAATCGGTCCTACATGCCGTTGTCGGCAAGATAGAAGAGGCCATCAAAAATAAGGCAATCTGCCTAGGCACCTTTATAGACATTGAAGGAGCCTTCGATAAAACGAATTTCTCTAGCATACAATCAGCACTAAGAAGACACGAAAATGGATGAAGTACTAACCAGCTGGATTAGCAACATGCTCAAATAAAAAACAATAAGAACAACAGTAAACGAGACCCCATGGGCCGTAATAGCGAAGGCCCTCAAGGAGGTGTCCTGTCGCCGCTGCTATGGAACATGATCGTAAATGATCTCATCACCAAACTAAACAAGGAACATTTCTATACAGTAGGCTATGCTGATGACATAACTATAGTGATAAGAAGAAACTATGCCAATACAATCTGCGACATCACACAGGCAGCACTCCGGATTATGGAAAGATGATCAACAGACTAACTAAGGGTAGAGAGAACTATCGGTAAATCCAACAAAGACAGAATTAGTTATGTTTACAAACAAAATACTACTGGGTAACTACCTACTACCCAAACTCTTAGTACAGAACTACAATTATCAACCGAAGTCAAGTACCTGTGGGTAATACTGGACAACAAGTTGAACTGGAACAAGCATTTGGACAACAAAATTAAAATACTATTATCACCTACTGGCAGTGCCATGGAATGGTAGGTAAACAATGGGGACTTTCACCCAAGATAACACTATGGCTCTACACTGCGGTGATAAGACCCATGATCAGTTACGGCGCGATAGTATGGTGGTCACGAACCAAACTGACGACCGCAACCGACAAGCTGGACAAATTCCAAAGACTCGCTTGCATGGCGGCGACCGCCTGCGTGAGGGCAACTCCAACTGCGGCCCTCGAAGCGATGCTGGACCTGCGAATCCTCTCACTGTTCATCAGGCAGGAAGCAGCGTCAACAGCAATGCGTCTAAACAGAGCAGGCCTTTGGAAGCACATAAGGACCGCACACACAGAAATCCTTTACATAACTGTTAAAGAGGAACCGCTACTGGAGGCGGCGGTGGATAGGATCCCGAAACAATACATTTTTGACAAAAAATACAAGATACAATTATTTGAAGATCTCAACGAAGGACTGAATCCCAGAGAGGTCCGCGTCTTCACTGATGGATTAAAAACCAATTCAGGAACAGGTATTGGGATATTCTCAGAAGACCTCAATATCAAGATATCAAGACCGTTTGGTGACCACAACACAGTATTCAAGGCTGAATGCGTGGGTATCAAGTTGGCAGCAAAAGCAATCATAGCGAGAAGAGTAAAGAATCACTCCATTCGAATACTCTCTGACAGCATGTCAGTTCAAGCACTCAATAGCTGCGACATAAACTCAGGGCTCATTTACGAATCACATCAAACACTCATGGAGGTACGTATACACAACCACGTCACTCAACAGAGGATTAAAGGACATAGCGGCTCACGTGACGCAGCAGATGAACTAGCCAAAAAAGGGTAGGAGACGGACGCTGTAGGACCAGAACCCATAGTGTGAAGGACAACTATACACAAAGGTACAAAATCTTTTTATAATAACACATGGACAACCCTTACGGTTTGTAGACAGGCGAGGGAAGCACTCCCAACGCTCATGCCAGTCTATCTCGAAAATTAATGAAACTTAAAAGGTCGTGGTCCATACAATAAATACCTTTTTAATTTAAGTATCACGGACAGCCCTCTATGCAGAGCGTGTATGGAGGGGGAGGAAGCGGCCGCGCACATCCTACTACAGTGCTCCGGCGTGGCCAGATACCGGCCAAAGTACCTTGGAGTGTCGAGGTCGCTCCCCGCAATCTTCAGCAAATCGAGGAGGTTGCTGAGATTCCTGGAGGAGCTTGGGTGGCACGAGTAGGACCCTGCACCTACCACACGCAAAATAGGCGCTTTGTCATCGAGTTGCGGACACCAGCCCGTTGCACCAAGTGCCAAGTAACTTATGTAACAGTCACTTAGACTACTATTTGATACACGGTCATTTTACAGAAAATGACTGGATTAAAAAAAATTAAATGGCGACTGTTCTACAATTCTCTCATTTTGTGTCAATCGTGCATAACAAAAAGCATTTTAAGTAATTTCCCCTCCCGCGTCCCCTGCGCACCCTTGTTATTCTTCGCTTGGCAGCCCAATATTTTCGCAGGGCCTAAAGCAACAACGGGAGATTTTCTCTTACTTATTTTCACTTCATTTGTCTATGTGATTGTTTTAGTACAGTAGGCAACAGACAGATATATTACACAAACTGCCAAAATTCTAGAATATTGAATTTTATGTGGTTTACAAAGGGTTATTTCTAAAATACTAAAACCTCGAAGAACTGTATTAAACTAACATCATGAACAATAACTTTTCTTCCTTGACTGTCAACAATGAATCAGATTTTAACTGAAAAAAAAGTATGAAAGTTCGTACAAAAATAAACATATTTAATACATCTCTCTAAACTGCCTCTGTGGTCGAACGGTTACCATGCCACGCAGAGGTCCCGGGTTCAATTTCGATTCCCGGGTCGGGATAAACATGGCCTACATTTATTTCTCTCGTGAGTTTGGGTGTAATTTGTGGTGTTATGTTTTGTAGTGTTAATTTGTGTGTGCCCATGGTACCCGCGACACAGGGTTTCCCTAGTGCCTAGCTATGTGTGTGTGCGTTATATATTATAAACGGTGATAAATCTGTGCGGTAACAAAATGAACCGCTAGCGTAAATACCAGTAATGATATAAAGTGACTAAAGTAAATAACATTAAAACAGTTTAACGAACAATATTAATTCGAAATATTGTAATTCCGCTTTGTGTATAGTTAATGAGGGGGCTGTACACAAAGCAATAGGTGGTATTATGATATCAAGTGATATCAAACAAGTCGTGGATCTGGTGGTAAGCGACACGTCTATCCATGACAGTTACAGTGCCTTACGCCCACTTCGCCCGTCACCCTGAAACATAAGTTCACAAGTCCCATGTGCTTGTAATTACAACAGCATCATAACCCTGCAAAACCGGAACGTTGTAATGCTCACATTACTGCGTGGCGGCAGAAGTAGGTAAGGAATTGTACTGGTGCTATAGATATGATTTTAGCGTTTGGACATATTTTGGAATAAACTATAGTAATAAATATAGTTAAAATATTTTCCCCGTACAATTTCAATGGACGGCGAAGACTTCTATCTTTTTTATCACCTTTCTTGTGTCGTAAAATGGTAAAATATGTTGCGAAGAATATAAGTGGGTGTGTGCTCAAAAAAGCCATAAAAATAGTAATTTCTTAGGTTTTCCCGATTGCTACACATTGGAAATTAGTACAAAAATCACATTTCTTTTCAAACAATCCAACTTTTCGGTATCTTTACACTGAACTTTGGTTGGTTTCAGTTTTTCAGGACTATTTTAAAATAAAACAATTAAATCCTAACAAAAATAAAAACCTAAAAATGCTCCCTTGAACAATTTTTCGAAGTGCCGCTTTCACCCGTTCAACTAAAGATCGATGATATACGCGAATTTGTATTCAAAAAATAGTCTCAGTTCCAATGTCTTCAAAACATTATAAAATGTCTTCATTGTTGTTTCCACATTTGAAATGGTGACTCGGTAGATTCATAAGAAATAGAACAAGCCCTTGTGTGTTTGGTACATTAAAATGAATTATAATTTTACAACGGAACACGCGAATTTAAACATCAAACGATAAAATGCTGAGTTACAGCAATTAATTTAAAATCTGGGCCCCAGTGTCTTTAAAAGACAAATTTATAAAAATGGACACTAGCGTCACAGTACATCTGTGGAAATGTTTTTAGTAGCAGTAGAGTGAAAGAGTTCGTCCAGGGAAGTGACAAGAAAGAAACTGATGTTTCTTTGTTTGACACAATTGATGATGTAGTAGAGTAATAGTCATTACTGTACTAAGAAGAAAACAAAATTGTTAGAGATCTCTCCATTTAAAATATTTCTCCATGAATGAATAACACCTCACGTTTTACCGATAATTAACTTCCTTAAAACGTGGTTAATAGCGTGAAAAATTAATTTCGCTGAAAATCTAGACTTTCCAATTTGGATTTTGTTGGTTGAAATCGATTTTGCGACTCACGCGCCGGTGCCGCGTTGTTCCGCCGATGCGCGCAACCCGTCGCCGCATCGATTCACTGCGCGTGCGGTGTCACGCACGCTCCGTGCCGGATCTTGGCGACGCGACTACTCGATTCGATATCGATGTTTTTTAATCGATTTTTTCTTTTTCGGCACCGCTTTTTTGGCTCGCGCTTGTCTCGGAGCAATCTCTTGGTAATTTCCTTTTTTTCCTCTTTTCTTGCAACTACCTATTGTTACGGTGGACAACGGCTAGTTTTTAGGATTCATTTGCACCGTTCATTCTTGATTCCGTTCGGTTCTAATTTTAAATGTCCGACGGCGGCGACCGTTAAACCGTTTTTGTGACCGCACTTTTCGGTTTCCGTAATTTTGGTAAAAAAAAAGTGTTATCGAATTGCTTATTACGTACTTAATTATCTTGTAATAATTATTTATCGGTTTATTTAGCACAATACGACATCCGCGTACCACATTACTAATAGTTTTCTAAAAATAAACCTTAGCATTTATTCAAATACCTTAAAACTCTTCCCAGCAACCTGGATGCTGGCAGCTAATTCTGCCAGATAATAAATTTAGGTTAAGAAGGGGAAATATTGCCAGACTCCTGGGCACGTCGACTCCGGGTGCAGGCTCGATGAAATTTATTTATTTTTTCTTTTCTAATAATAATAACACACACACTCAACATATCCCAGCACTAGGGAAAACCCTGTGTCGCGGGTGCCATGGACACGCACATAGACAACCACAAATTACACCCAAACTCACGAGAGAAATAAATGTAAAGAAGTAAATAAATAAAAATATTTCTGAGACCTCTTATATAAAGCATATCGATACCTTACTTTCTTAAACTCGAATGTTCTAATGGCAAGTCTTTCTATTATTTTTTTAATTTCTTATCGAGGTGTTAATTTGAATGCATTACTTTAAGAATAGGTAAAAGCCGGTGTGTGAATGTGAAGGAAAGGTGATATGAAATCAACCTGCAAAATTTGTAATGCAATCCATTTTTTGCATTTCAGTAACTTTGTCTTTTAAGGTACGAGTTTGAGAAAATAAGGCAACGATATTTAAGATCTTGCTTAATAACATATAAATAATAGAAACAAAAAAGGCTAAAAAGAAAACAATTACACTTTCTTACACTTACTTACACACTTTCACACAACATCAACATTATCATCATCACGGTCAATACATCGCACTAACGGGCACCCGTCTCCTCTAAACACAGGATTTGGTCCATAATCTGATACCCTAGCACTAATTACGAATTAGCAGTAGTAGAGCTCCTTGTGAAAGAGTTGGTCCAGGGAAGTACTGCCACCTTACCTATTTCTGCCGCCAAGCAATACGTCAATATTACTGCGTTCCGGTTTTGCAGCAAATGCTGGTGAAATCACAGGCACATGGGACTTGTCAACTTAGTCTCAGGGTGACGGGCGCAGTGGCAGTGCCCCTCAGATCTTTGCGATTTAAAGCTCTGACCATCAGGCGCACGGCTTGTTCGTCCCGTCACTTAATATTATAAAAAAAAGAGTACCATAGACAACATAATTTTGCTTCTGAACTAAAAAGAGCGCCTTTGTGATATGGCTTATGAAACTTGGCAGTACTTCCCTGGACGAACTCTTTCACAAGGTGCTCTACTGCTACCAAAACTCTACTCGCTACCGAACTGCAGAATCTCAGTATAGTTCTGTACACAGAACTATAAAAAATTAAAAAAAAGAACGTCGTATTGTTGTTAATTCAAATATCAAACATGACGCTACTCAAACTCTCTTCTGCCTCCTGATTAAATAAATTGGCCTAAAGATCTCAAGATAAAAAACCTTTATAATAAAAAAAATAGTGGTTAAAATTGAAGCGGTACTTGGCCACTTCTATTCTATCTCATTAGCTTTTTGTTTTGTAGCGTTTGCCATTTAGTTGGAACCTTTGCCTAGCAAAATAAATGGGTGAAAATTTATATTCAAAAAAATGGGTTTGTTGTCATATATTGAACAAAATATACATTAAGTATTGGTTGTGTTACATTATTTTATTTACTCATAGGAAAAGAACTGTATGCTGTCACTACGTAATTAGGTCTTAAAATCTCGTACCTATTATGTACTTAGAAAGGTATTGCTAGTAAACATTGATAAATTTAAGTAAACAATTTAAAAGAAATTAATTCAATAACATGCCGCCGGTATGTTTGCAAGCATTCTTCATCACTCGTGTACCACCGCCCACACAGTATATTTATATTTTCGTAAATGATGTTTTTCTTATAAATTTCAAACGTCAAAAATTGTGTAAACCTTGTGTAAACCCTATTACTGTTCCAAATAACCATTTCTTTTCACTTGTATTTTCTTTTATCCAAACAAAAGAGAATTGCAATTTATCATCCAAATCAACGGGTACTTATCTAGTACGTGACAACTCGAATTTTGTTCAAACCACACACATTTATCAACTACCAAAACAAATGATCATCTAAGATGCAAAGCAAAAACAGCGTGGAAAAAATAATACATACATACTTCGCGTATTAGTGCTTCAGCTCATCAAGTTGTCTAAATTTCTAACGTGTGACAGGGCTGGTATACTATTGGGCCGCCATGAAAGTGGACTCCTGTATGATTTGTGTCTTTATATAATAACAAACTAGTGGAATATTTTCATAAAAATATATGAATATTAAGCACAATGCTAAAGCTCCGCCCTTTTCATCAACATAATCGTGGGTGTTTTGTAAAAAGAGCGAAAGCACCAATTCGAAAAAAAAAATTATGGGACCATGTTTTAGTTTTTCACGACTGTTTTAAAATATTTACGACCTGTTTTAAATTCAATTGTAAACTTTATTACATCAAAATAAAATTTTAAAACAGGACGTAAATATTTTAAAAGTCGTTAAAAGCTAAAACATAGATAGATATATAGATAGATAGATACGACGTTTATTTGGATCTATATGTAATATAATAAAAGCAAAAGGGCGGTTTGATAAGTTCGTGACTTTAAAAAAGAAAAAACAAGTTTTTTTTCAATTGTATTTAGTTTCTTGTGTACAACCATCGCGAAAACCTAAGAACTCGATATGTACACCAATACGGACTGGACGTTGCAAATATAATTTGCGGTTTTGGAGAAAACCTCAGGAACAAACGTCCGCGCAACCCTAATTGCACTAACTTTTCTCAAAAAGTGCCGCGACAATAACATAGTTCCAACATGCGTTAAAATAACTCCGCGAAGAGACATCTACGGTAGTGATCGCATACTCCGCCAAGCCAGCAAGAAATTATTGTGCAAACTAATCCTCAATAACCGTTATTCGGTTCAAAAGTTTCACAATCAGATTACGGAATTTTCCTATGTGTAACAAACGCAAAAACCTAAGAACTCGATATGATTAATTGTTGTACGTAATCTCCCTTTAATTTTATATTTCTTGATCAGCTATCCTAATTTCTTCAGCCCGTCGAAAAAATAGTTTTTGTCATACCGAAAAACAATTCTTACAAATCGGCAAAAACATCATATAAAAATAGTCAAATGGGGCCAAATTTGGTGAATACGGGGGGTGTGGCAGTAGTGTCGTATCATAACAATTCGACAAGTTTTGGTGTTTCTGATTGCAGGTGAGAAACGGGATAATCGAAATGTTGTTTTTTCCATCTTCAAGAAATATATCGGCTTAACTTTTCTTTTTTGCGTTAATTTAAAAAAGTAACGTCAGTTGTAAGGAGTTTTAAAAATAAATTCTAGGAAAAGTTTTAAAAAGTATAAATACGTGACGTTTAAATCACCCTCGTATGTGGTGTTATTAATAAAGTCCTATTCGTTTCTTAAAATAAACGTTTTATTTTTAATTCAAATTGTTCTAATTTGGGAGGAGAACATTTTGATGATATTACTATCTAAACTAAAGACTACCCTGTTGTCTGTTCAGTCTACGTTTTGACGTAGAAATACCCATAGTTATATATATTTATATGTATACCTAGAGAGATATATATATATATATATATATACAACGGATCTCAGAAAAAATATCAAACATTTGTTTGTTTTCAATTACTACACGAAAAAAAAAGTTTTTTAAAAGCCCGAATAAAACTTAAGTTGAGACGCCAAGCTCGCGTGCTCTCATCAATTGGGGCCGTAATAATTCGGGCCACAATTGGCCACCGCAGGTGCTTCGCTGCGGGCCGGAGTCGCATGCGCACATTTACGGTTAACACGGTAGCATTCGTAATTTATTGAAATTTCCACATTTTAGTCAAGTTTATTGACCTTTGGTGATCAATGGTTTTAATACAGATGAATAAGTTTTTCTTGCTTGCAATTTAGATGTTGTGTGACTTCTATTTGTGGATAGGAAATTGTAGCAATAGAGCTCCTTGTGAAAGAGTTCGTCCAGGGTAGTACTGCCTCCTTACCTATTGAAGTAATGTGAGTTTTTTTTAATATATAATAGACACACGTTTGGCCAAGAGTGTTGCTGCGTTCCGGTTTTGAAGGGTGCTGGTGAAATTTCAGGCACATAGAACTTGTCAACTTATGTCTTAGGGTGATAGATGCGTGGCAATGCCCCTCAGATCTTTGCGATTTAATGGCACTGCAACTGTTATGGATAGGCTTCTAGCTTACCATCAGGCATACGACTAGTTCGTCCCGTCACTGGATGTTAAAAAAAAGTTAAAATGCCACTCAAAGCCTTAAATCGTAAACTCCTGTGGGGCACTGCCACTGCACCCGTCACCCTAAGACATAAAGTTGACAAGTCCCATGTACCTGTAGTTTCACTATACTGTGCTGTATGGATTATATGGAACTAAAGTCTATTTAATAGTAACGCACACATAACTATTCCACATTCCCCGCACTAGGGAAACCCTGTGTCGCGGGTGCCATGGACACACACATAGACAATCACAAATTACACCCAAACTCACGAGAGAAATAAATGTAGGCCATACAAATATTTCTCCCGGCCCGGGAAACGCACCTGGGACCTGTGCGTCGCAGTCCGGCATGGTAACCGTGCGGCCACAGAGGCAGTATTTAGTTTGACTATTATGAAAAATCTTTCTACATAGTTTTAGTAGCAGTAGAAGAAGCTCCTTGTGAAAAAGTTCGTCTAGGGAAGTACTGCCACTTTGTATGGCGCTGCAACTGCTATAGACAGGCATATCGCTTACCACACATCTGTAAAGCAATTTAATAACACGTGTGATGTTCCAAATTCGCGTCCGAACTACAGCTCCAGCCTTTTCAATGTGAGAGAATGCCTGTGTCCCAGCAGTTGTATACAGGCTAAATATTATTATTCCAGTCTAGATTACTTACCCTTTTCCAGTCTAGATTATTACCTTACCTTTTTCTGCTACCAAGCAGCAATGTCAGCGTTACTATGTTCCGATTTTGAAGTGTATGGGTGCAGGTGAAATTACAGGCACATGGGACTTGTCAACTTATGTCTTACGGTGACGGGCGCAGTGGCAGTGCCTCTCAGATCTTTGCGATTTAAAGCTCTTGAGTGGCGCTGCAATTGTTATTAATAGGCGTGTAACTTACCATTAGGTGCACGATTCGTTCGTCCCGTCCATTGACTTACAAATAAATGGACGACGGGTCTAATACAAAAACCACGAAAAAAATGTCCCAAGTCAACCTATTTAAACGTAGTGACATGTAAAGGAATATGAAAAAGCTAAAACGTTGAATTTAAATTGTAATGTCATCGCAGTACTGTCTAATTTTGCTTGCTTCGCTGTCAGTCGAACAAACGAAGACTAAAGCGTGAATGACGCTCTGTATACGATTTTAACGCCCTATAAGTTCGGACACTTTTAGCGCGGACCCGACGTCCATATAATTGTAAGTCAATGGTCCCGTCACTTGATATTATAAAAAAAAAGAGATTTGGGTAACAACAAATACTTTCCTTAATCTTGCGTTATTAAAGTCACCGGCGAGTGAAAGTATCTTTCAATACAACATCCAATTTAAGCACTTTCTAGACAAGCATGCTCTATCCCATCACATCGTCACTTACTATGATGTGTGATTGCGGTTTAATTCTTGCTTGCCTAATTTCTTGTAGAAAATATGTGTCAGGTTATTTTAAATTGTGACAAAATTCTGACTACTATAGCAATATGATTTTTTTTTAATTCATTGCAGGACTTGTTCCAGAGAACATGCCACTCTTATCATAATCTTATTGTAATAGTTACACTATTTACAACAAAAATGATAATTTTTATTATGTTTATTAAAAGCACAAGGCAACTAACAATGATTTACTACAATATCACATTGATATCACACAATATTTTCGTAAATTTTGAAAAAGGTTGAGACAGAATCCCTTGAAAGTTGGCCTTCTTGGGATGTACTGCCAAATGTTTTATAGAAAAATATATTTCCCGTGTGATTAATGTGTTGTAATAAAATTCTGGCCACTCTAGCACTACGTATATGATTGTTTTTTAAATTCTTTATTTAATTTCGGGACTTTGTTGTTCCAGTGGATATGCCAGTCCTATCATACATAATCTTATATTAATTGATGCACAATTTTATGTGACACAACATTTTCGTATATTTTGATAAGGGTTTAAAAAGAAAGAAACTAATGTTGGAGCTATTCAATATTTTTATTTCATTGACGTATTATTGTACCTGTTGTAGGTATTTGTTATCAATTTATGATAATGAAGAACAATATTTGTAATATAGTTTAATGATTTTTTTATAATTATCATTTTTTGTTTGATGATCTCAATAAGATTCCTTGTACTATGCTGCCTTCCACTAACTAAAACGCGGGTAAGTGACAAAATAAAAATTTGAGATATCATTTAAAAACATAACCCACTTTTAGAAGATTGAAATTGTTTAATAATGTACCAGCTATGCATCGTTAGGGTAAAGTCCGATAAGTTGAACACGTTAACTAATTTTAACTAACTTTAAAAGGGAATTTTGTGCTTTATTTTTTTCTAATTAAAACGGATATTTGACCATTTGTTACTTTGTGGTTTTAGTTAGTGGACGGCAGTATGACATGTAATGCAATTTATACTGTAAATTTGAGAAATAAATAATCTAAATCCAAATAGTTCTCGCTAGCTTTCGTTCTTGGTACATTCCGCCAGAAAGTGGTCAACATCTCAAATTTTGTGACACAATTCGATGAATTCCCTTTTTCATGAGGTATCTAAATTCGTTCACCGAATAATGTGCGGCAAGCAACATGATAAGGTAGTCTATTTGAATACAACATTATACTTTCAATTTAGGAATTTACCACACTTATCAACACAGACATGCATGAAGCCGGTCCATAGTCCATGTAATAAGAGCGACAAAGACGCGCGTTTCGCGACAACAGTGTGTTAGCTCCATAAGAAATCCATAAACTACCAATATTTCTTATTATGAAAAAGAAATCTTTACAGAAAGTTGCAATTGTGGTATCAGGTGGTATCAGTTCGGCAATTAAGAGAGTGTGAGAGAGTAAAAAGAGTTCGGAAGTACTGCCACCTTAAACTATACTTGTCACCAAGCGGTAATGTGAACATTGTTCCAGTTTTGAAGAGTAAGGTTGCTGGCGAAATTACAGGCACATGGAACTTGTCAACTTATGACTCAGATCGACAGGCGCAATGGCAGTGTCCCCCAGATCTTTGCTTTACTGCAAGTGCCATGGACAGGTGTGTCAGTTAACACCAGGCGCACGACTTGTTCATCCCAACAATTTGTCATCACAAAAATATACATATTTTTTGTACTAAGTGACGGTACGAACATCAAAAGCACTGACAAGTCCCTGTAATTTCCCCAGTATCCTTACTCTTCGATACGGAACGCAATAATGCGCACATTAATGATTGGCGGCAGAAATAGGTAATATAACGCACACACTAGGGGAACGCTATACCGCGGGTGCCATGCACACACATAGACAACCACAAATTACACACAAACTCACGAGAGAAATAAACGTAGGCCATACAAGTATTTCTCCCGGTCCGGGAATCACACCCGGTACCTCTGCATGCCAGTCCAGCATGGTAATCGTTCGACCACAGAGGCAGTTTAAAAAAATATCATCAAAGTACTCCCATAACTTTCACCGAAACCAAACAATACCACAATAGCTAAAAATAGCTATATAATGTAGTTATACAAATCAACAGACACTATCGTTCTTCGGCCAGGGTCGAACTTGCGACCCTCTACCCGACAGCCAGCTCCCGTGATTGAAGGCACTTAACTCTCGATCTGTAACCACGAGCTTCCGTACGACTGACAGTGCGTGACGAGCTTACACTTGATGAACACTGCTAGCTATGATATAGTTATGTTGCAATGCTTTCGAAACAGAGGGAATTTGATTTCGGAAAAAAATTACTAGTAAAGTGAGAAGTTATGAGCTGAAGTTTATTGTTATGATTGCTCATCACCAAGATATACATTTATTTGTTAATGGTAGAAACAAAATTAAGTTTTATAAGAAAGTTTATGTTCGAATAAGAATCCAAAATTTATTTGCACAGGAGTGATGTAATTTTGTAATTTTTATTCTGTATTTCTATTTATCTTTTTTAGTAGTTCTAATCTATGTACGTTTTGGGAAACTGTAAGTGCCTAGAGCTATGTAATAAATAAATAATGTTGATTTCCTAGTTGTATATCCAATTCTTAGGTTTTCGCGATTGTTACACATAGGAAATGAAACTATTTTTTACCGACTTCATTTTTTTTGTTACGCGATTACTCCGGCCGGATTTGTGAACCGATTTCCATGATTCTTTTTTTGTTGGAAAGAGGGTACCTCAGTATTAGTCCCATTTAAATTTGAAAAAAATATCCCACCTCTAAGGGTGGCAAACTAGGAGATGAATCCGGTATCGCGTACTGTCGAGTAACCGATTTCAATAAAACTAATAGATAATTCCAAAAACTTTTGAGGCCGTTTATTTTTAAAAAAGTTGCATTCATTTCGGAAATAAATAGCGTATTTGTGACTGTCAACCGTGACCATGGGATATGTAAAGGGCCCGAAACGTTGGTAAGTCCGAAAAAACAAATACGTAACTAGTTTAATTTCTTGATTAGGTATATGTTTACATAAAACCAAATTTTACGTTTTGTTTTTTTATAATTTTTTCAAACCATTCCACGGACAGACACAGGATGAACAGACCTCTTTTTGCGTTGGGGGTTTAAAATAAAGATGAAGTCTGGAGTAAGCTAAATTAGTGTAAGGGACAGTATGTACGTTTTTTATAATAAGATTCCTATTAGTAGCCCCCTTTGCACAGTCACTATTGCGCGCGATCAGGAGCGGATACAGGATTGCGCGCGGGAAAACCTGCACGCGCAATCGTTCGCGAATTACCTGTTTGAAATATTTTAAGCTAACGTTCTTTCGCGCGCGAACATAAAGAGCGTCCGTGTAATGGCTATATTAGCGCAGGATAGACCTCGTGAAACTGGCGATTGTTGGATTGCGCGGTCTTTGCGTTTTCCAGAGAACAAAAAAGTAACGAGAATGGAGACTCTCTTCCCCTCCCTAGCTTTAGATACCGCACCAAGCCCCGCATATTGACGGTCGCATTGACTGAACGGCAACAAGACTGTTTTTTAAAAGTACCTGTCCAAAATATAACATTTTAGGTGCTAATAAACCTTCAGTATTATTCTGGTTAGTAAATTAAAGAAAAATATATTATTATGTCGATATAAATACTTAATGAACATGTGTAATTATTAGGATTCTATTAGTAGAATTACAGATAACAGATTCACGTTAGAATTTTCGCTATGTTGCCGCTCCGTAACTTAATAGTACGAGAAAGTGATGGGGAACCCTGCCACTTCACGCACACATTTGCGTGTGTGCATGTAGCTCCTCGCTGTATGTAGTAGTAGTAGTAGTAGGTAAATAACTTTCACCGTTGTATGGAGTGTCCGGGGTGTGCATTTTCCTTGCAACATCTTTACATGCGCGTTCAATCGCGCACGATTTCTGTATCACGCGCAATAGAGTGTCTGTGTAAAGCCTTTATTAGATAATAAATAGGTTAACATTGGCTAGGTTTAATACTACTTCTGTGTAGCTTTCAGATAATTCCTAGTTATGATACATTAAAATAAATATTATAAATGGTAAATGTCGACAATGTCCATTTACAAAGAGCAGTAGTTTTTTCTTACTCATTATTCTCAGGAGAATCTTACAAGAAGGACATAGTTTGTTTACCTATGAAATAAATAAAAGCTCCAATAAGTACATTCAAATTTAACGTATTAAAATTATGAATATTACTGTGTTATTTACTGCCGAAAATTTTGTGCAATTAAAAGTACAAAAACAACCGAATTAAATACTGAAAGTTCCGAAAAATGTACACCTAGTCCAGGGGCCGGTTTTCCGTAGTGGGAGCGAGGCCTTACTCTACCAACTTAATATATATTTTACCGAAAACGACGCCATTTTTGTCATAAATCACTTATTATAAAGTCTAAAGGCGACCTTATACATGTCATATACTTAGACGCACGAGACTGAGAATATAGAACGTACGTTGGTTAGTATTTCTTTTGGAAGTTTAGTTTAATATTCGAAAGTACTGTTTTCTTCGTCGACAATGCTACGAGAAAAAACTGTTATGTAGAATTGATTGAACAAGTTCTTGGTTCATTGACTAATATGATCAATTTTGTCGGTATATTCTGTTTATTTAGTTTTTTTAACACAGCTTAAGCTGTGCCGTCACACGGTTAACCGTCACATTAATGTCACTTGTTCACTTGTTTTTCGGAATCTTTTTTATTTCAAGTGGAGCTCCTTAGAAAAAGAGTTTAACTGCCTCTGCGGCCTGACGGTTACCATGCCGGACTGCCACGCAGAGGTCCCAGGTTCGACTCCCGGGCTGGGAGAAATATGTGTATAGCCTACATTTATTTCTCTCGTGAGTTTGCCTGTAATTTGTGGTTGTCTATGTGTGTGTTCATGGCACCCGCGACATAAGGTTTTTCTTAGTGCGGGGCTATGTGGAGTGTGTGCGTGCGAGTTATTGGTTCATCCAGGACTGTGCTGCCACGTGACTCATTCCTGCCGCCAAGCCAAATTGCAAGCGTTTCTATTTTAAAGGGTAAGTGTGCTGGTGAAATAGCTTAGCAGGGGGCTTTTCAACTTATACTATGCCCCTCAGAAGCTCTGCTTACCACTAGGCGCACGACTTTTTCGTTCCATCACATGGTATCGTAAAAAAATCCAAATTTGAATTCGTCTGAAGACTGTATGTATAGTCTTGGATTATTTATAACACATTTTTAATATTTATGATGTCTACAGATACTTTTTAGACAAAAGGCCACGTTAAAATAAAGAAATATCATCATCCACAGCCCTACTGCATTCACTGCAATAATTTTTTTAAATAATTTATTTTTGGCCATGGAAACAAAGTCCTTCAGCCGAAAACATAAAAATAAGTTTTTCTGTAAATATGGCCGCCACAAAGAGGATAGGCAAATTGAGGCGGCGTGCTTGGATCGACTCGGGATTCCTTAAAACGGGCCGATATGGGTATTTTAGTGCGAGATTCGTATAATTTCGCGTTTTAATCTTCGATTAAGGCACGATAGCACTATCCTATTCCACTTTAAACTAGATTTCACAAAATAATTGAAAGTCAAAATAAAAACGACACTTTTCCCTCCAAAAGGTCCAGAGCGAATCAAGCATTCACTGCTGAGAATAGGTGTTGCCATCTTCCACGTTCTTTCGCTAGTTTCACTCATAATGCTTTTATAGTTTAAGTTTGAGACGATGCGACCTCCTTCATCGTCATCCCACCATTTATCACCTTCTTTTCTGGTTCCACTTATTTTTATTCGTCATTCTTACTTTGCTTCATTCCGTCGTCACTCCCATCAAAATTCTCGAAGAGAAAGGACGTGTGCGTCGTAAAACCTCAATCATGTAAATCTTATGAAAGATTACACGGAAGAAAAAAACAATGGAAGAGCCACAAGCCTCGATTACTATGCGTACCTACCGATGTCGCCAAAACTCACACATTCTTAATTTGAAACTTTACAAAATCTTGACATTGACTGGTCGTAGTTTCAAATTTAAAAAGAAATAACAAATTCTGGATTGTTAATTTAATTTAAACTTTACCCTATTGACATATCGTTGAAAGTTCAATATCATCAATACCTATTATTGCAAGTTGCGACATTTTGATATTATTTTGAATTTCAATCAACGTACTCCTATAGCGGTTAATTACTAAACGACGACGAATTGGAGTTATTAATTTAGTTCTCCAAACAAGAAGTGACCATATTGCAGGGGTATAAGCTTTACTTTCGTTTTATGAAACAAAAAAATATTTCGATAAACAGAAATTTGAAAATTTATTAAAATTAGACTTTCCGATGATATGAAATACCAGTAATATTTTTGATGCGGCTATTATTTTTGCGCTCCAAAACAGCACAATAAGGCATGTTTCTAGGATTTTAGAGAATTTGCACGAAAGAATGACACAACCATACCATACAAAGCCAAAATGGCGTACTAGCTCAGATAGGTCTTACGAGACCAATAATTGGCACGCGTCGGACACTAACTAACCACTTCTACTGTATTTATTGTTCTGTGAAACATTAACTGCTTATAAAACATCGATTATTTATGCGAATACAGGCCCTTTTGGGGTAAGGCACTTTATGTAAGGAGTGTTTTTATATTATTGTATATGTACCTGTTTTTATATCGATGTAAATTTTGTTACAGCCTTTCTTTTTGTTCTTTAAACCTCTTTTTGTAACAAATTTTATGTGGACGCCTTCTCTTTAATTTCGCCAAGGTTAGGCTCCAAGTTTTTCCATTTATCTCTTCATCTTTTTTAGCCTTGCGTTGTACCACAAGCACAAGCTCAAAGCTACCGGTGAATAAGAGCATTTCATACAGACATTAGCCGTCAGTCCGGCGCACATCGGCCGTTTAATCGATTCATAACATCTCGAATGAATTCACCATTCTAATCGATCCGTGTTCCGACTGGTAGCGATGAAAATGGAACACGTTAATGTTAAAAAAACAGCGTACAGTTTTCAACATATTTCAAAGGCTCTACAAGAAAAATGTCCTCATAGTCTGTTGTCGTTACTGACGTATGTCTTTTAACATTTATTTTTTATGCCCTGTTTTTGTAGCTAGAGTCATTTGTATTTTATTTTTCAACAAATTCAAATTGGACATTACTATTGAAACTGACAAACGTTCTAAGGCCGTGGTAGCCCAATGGTTTGACCTGCCGCCTCTCAAACACAAACCGCGGTTTCGAATCCGGGTTCGCACCTCCAAGTTTCTAGGAACTCATGTGTGAAATTTAATTTGAAAGTTACAAAGATTTTGAGAAAACATTATAATAAAACCTGTACGTCGAAGAAGGTTCACAACCCTCGGAAAACGCGTGAAGTCCCCAAACCCACGCCCGAGATGAGACCCGTGCCCAGCAGTGGGACGCACAAATGGATTGATGATGATGAAACGTTCTTAATTACCTTCTGAGATTATCGCGAGGAAGACAATTGCCCTTTCAACTGATTGTCCAGTCTAACTTAGGTTTTCAAATTGTATGGAAAACAATTGGAATAATTTGATATTTTCTCCATATCTTCTTAAGATATGAATTGAAATAAAAGTAAAGAAGTATTTTCGTTTCACACACTAACATCTTTAAAGTCATTTAAGTATGTACGTACCTGCTACGTAAGTTGAACCTGAGATGTATCTTTAATAAGAGGTTATAATTACATTGCATGAGCAATATGACTGCCATTGCTTTTCACGCTTACTAAGTAACTGTGCCATACACAAAATTAAGCCATTTATTCTGTACATCCTCATTACACTGACCGTGTTTGTGTATCATCAGAGATTGTGTCGATCGCTATGCGGTTAAAATCGGGGCAATCCCGTTAATGGTTCAACCGCAAATGTCTGTTGTTGATTTTGAAGTTGAAACACATATAATATCCCTTGGGTATTTAGGATTTTGTGAATGTTCGGATGTGCCGAAATCAAAAATTATTAACTGCGCACGTTGGTTTTGGAACATTTAATTTGATTTCAAACCGTTTTGTCTATACCAATAAGTAGTAATTTTGTACACATGTTTGATTAGGTAGTATTTTCATTTTCGTAGCAGTAAAGCTATTTTTGCTGCCAAACAATAATGTGAGCTTTATTGCTTTTCGTTTATAAGGCTAAGGGTGTAAGTGAAATTACAGGCAAATGGGGCTTTTCAACTTGTGTCTTAGGGTGACAGGCGCAGTGGCAATTTTAGATCTTTGCGATCTAAAACTGAGTGGCACAGTTTCTTCTTGTAATTTTGATTTGTTCGTTCCATTCATTTGGTATCATTAGAAAAAGATTTATCTGTTTGGATTGTATTAAGTCTTTCCTTAATGTATTGTTTTTCCAATGGGGCAGACATGTTTAATAATGTTCAATCCCCTAAATAAATCAAGAGCCAAAAAAAGAAATATCTAACTGAAAGACGTTCATCTATTTTCACTTTAAACTTATTGGATCGGGTATTATTAGCGTGACTTCCTGTAAATTTATCTTCATTTATACGTGCTCGTCTAATGCTAGAATTTTGGCAGTCATCACCATTGTTCAGGCTAACATAATTTATTTAAGCAAAAGTCTTCGCTTTTGCATCTACGTCAATATTTGTCTTTGTAATAAAGTATAGATATGATAAATCGTATCCATTTATAATGAATACGCGTCAATACGTAACCTCAGTTATTTGTGGTCGTTGTCTGTTGAATTTAGTGTAATAACAACGTGAAGACACAAAATTTGTTCGAATAGACTAGACCGTAGTAACGGTATTGAGGTTTGCCCAAAAATTGCCCGTTCTAACTTTAAACATGCTTCTAACCACTACTTTGTATATAACCAAATGTACTACTTACCGAATGACTTTGTACAAAATTTTGTTAGCGAGAAATTGAAAATGATTGATTTTGCAACCAAACAAGAACATTGTGGTACCTAGTGACAGGACAAACAATTCGTGAACTTGGTGGTAAGCGACAGCCTGAGATATAAGTTGACAAGTCCCATGTGCCTGTAATGGCACCAACATTTTGCACTTCAAGACCTCACCACAGTATTACCGCTTATTGGCAGAAATAGATAAGGTGACAGTACTTCCCTATACGAACTCTTTCACAAGGAGTTCTACTGCTAGTACATTTTTTCGTTTTGTGTAGTACAGATATTCGCGATTATTACACATGACTATGACCATGGGATCCGTAAAGGGTCCGAAACCTTGACTTATTTGGAAAACAGATACAGAATTTAGATCCAAAAACATAGTTAATTTCCTGTATTTTTTCGCCTAAGTTGGAACACTATCCGGTGTTTATTTATATTAGAAGCAAAATATGTACAGTTTGGGTACAGCAATAGAGCTTCCAAGTGAAAACATTTCGTGTAGCTTGTTGCTACATGTTATTGATATTTTGCGTCATGCCTTTCGAAAGGATCTACTCACTCAACTCTATCCGCATCAGCTAGAAGGTAGATAACAGCGCAAGATGCAATGTTTGCGATATGGGAAAGGAATTTCAAATTCGCCTACTTTCCCAGGTTCGTTTGGTCAACAGATAAATCTATTAGGTGGTATGAGTACAACATTATTAGAAGCCCTTGGATTTAGCGATGACATAGCCGATACCGCGATACAGGCCTTGTGCAAATCTGGTTTGTGGGATTTCGTTTTTATTAGGGATCCTTGATCTAAATATACTCGGTGAAACGTTTTATGAAATCGAAAGCTATTTTTTTTTTATAACACCAAGTGACGGGACGGAAAAGTACGTGCGCCTGGTAGTAAGCGACACGCTTGTCCATAGCACTTGCAGCGCGGCTCAGAATTTTACATAACAAGGATCTGAGGGGCACTGCCACTGCGCCTGTCACTCTAAGACATAAGTTTACAAGTCCCATGTGCCTGTAATTTCACCCTGATACTTCAAAACCGGCTTGACGGCAGAAATAGATAAGCTGGCAGTATTTCCCTGGACAAACTCTTTCACAAGGAGATCTACTACTACTGCTAAGTTAAATCATATGTATTCTTATACTAAAGCGTTATTGACACATTACTGATGCTAGGAAGATAATATTGTTTCTTTTTTTGTACTAGTGGGTTCGATGACCTCGGTGGTCCAGAGATTGTTTCCCGGTAGGAACAATTTGAGAAGCGAACTTTTCTTAACTGATCTGGGTATAATTTCGTTGTTTGAGATTAGGTATTAGGTGTGGTTATCTCTCGAGTAATTTGACCACCGCCGTGGTCGAGTGGCTGGCACACTATCTGAGTCTAGTGTCGCAATCTCTGAGGTCACGGGTTCGTTCCCCTGCCGCGTCAATGTAGAAAACTAACTTTTCTATTTTCTATATTTTCTCATCGTTGTTTGTTGTTTCCATAACACAAGTGCTTTAGCTACTTTTTTTAATAATATCAACTGATGGAACGAACAAGTCATGCGCCTGTCCATAACAGTTACAGTGCCACTCAGAGCTTTAACTCCCAAAGTTCTGAGGGGCACTGCCACTGCGCCCGTCACCCTGAGACGTAAGGTGACAAGTTCCATGTGCCTGTAATTTCACCAGCACCCTTACCCTTCGAAACCGGAACACAGCAATGCTGATATCACTGCTTGGCGGCAGAAATAGACAAGGTGGCAGTACTTCCCTGGACGAACTCTTTCACAAGGAGCTCCACTGCTGCAAAAAACTTACTACTTACTTTAGGACCAAAGCAACGTATGCGATGTTGTCTAATATTATAAGCTAAATATAAATATTAAATAACATCACATTCGTTGCTCTGATCCCAAAGTAAGTAGCTATAGCACTTGTAAAGAAAATCGGAAACAACCACATATTTAGTTATTATTGTTAGGTACTATGTCTTGGCGCAATTGGCGATAAAGTCCATAAATTTGCATAATAAAACCACGTGTGATACGAACTATTTGAAACAAATTATGTAAATTGTCGTCTTAGAGTGAATGTCTCGTATGTGACTTCGAAGTAATTTTTCAGGATGAATATAAAAATGATGTGTAAAATGTAGTAAACGCAATAACCGTACCTGTTTCGGATACTATACTCGTATTACTTTAATAATAGGTATATTTGAGTACGAAGTTTATAAGTTTTTGTTCAACAAAAATCAGTAAAAACGAACTATATGAAAACATGTATGCGAAGTTTTCACTCTTAGGCGGCGTTGTGTGAAATTTTAATGGTATCGACTAATTTCTTTCGTAGAATCTTCTAGTACTTTGACAGTCAAAAAGACAATAAATGCACAAAAATAATTAATTTTTATGGAACGGAACCTATGGAAGAATTAAACGCATTTCACTTGGCGATCGTTTTTTTTATTTTGGTTCCAGAGCATCCGTATCGCGGCATCTCTAGCAGCACAGTAATTATGATCTCTTTGATGGAATGGATTCGGCAAATATAGTTGCCACTCACAATTTTTTAGTACCGTCAACAACGGTAAATAGAAAAAAACTGAAAAGAATGCAACGTATTACTGTTTTCAATTTAGCACGTTTCGTTATGCTGTAATTTGAAATATATTACGACATATAAGTCTGCCTTCCCCTTTCCATCATCGGGGGATTAGACGTGGGTTGCAGTTCCACCACTATGTTGCGGATATTCCCAGGACTCTCACGAAGCATTTCGCTTCCACATTTATATGGCGGCCTCATCATCACTTTCCATTTGGTGAGATGGAAGTCAAATGCCCACTTATTTTATATAAAAACAATGTATCCACTGAATACAACCCGAGAGAAACCTGGACATCTACTGCCCCTTTGGCTAACGTCATCCACCGTTTTCGGCATAGTTATCACAATGACAAACCCCTTGGAAAACCTGTGAAGTCCCCAACCCGCATTGGGCCAGCGTGGCGGACTATGGCCTAAACACACGCCTGATAGGAGACCCGTGGCGAGCAGTGGGACGTATAAATGGGTTAATTATAATAATTGTTACAGTTATTGCTACAAAGATGGAAGACTAAGAGAATTCCTTGGATCCAGCTGGATTTGAACCTGCACTTTCAGCATGCCGTGCCTGACGGTCTCCCAACTGATCTATGGAACGAACCAGCAGCCCTAACGAATTTTTCTATTTGCTTCTTGCAGATGTATGTATTTGGTTTCCAATGAATTTTTGCCGTAGCTCCATCTGTGAGAAATCCGTGAAATTTAAAAAAATAAATATTTTTTTTAAGGAAATCGGAAACATCGACGGTGCCACGAACACTCAGGTCCGAGACAATATAGAAAAGTTAGTTTTCTACATTGACCCGTCCTAGGATCCAACACGGGACCTCAGACATGGGGACACCATGAAAACCGGTGTGCAAGCCACTCAACCACATCGATTGTCATAAATATCTACTACTATGTCTTTGTGAGTAATCTATCGCTTTATCGAAATACATATGTGTGTTGTTAAAATTAATTAATTGCAATAATTGTTGCCATAAAGGTAAATAAGGACTAAAATGCTTCAAACGATCTTCTCTTAATATGCTACAAAGCTTGTTCTGCTTTCCAGGACGTTTTATAAAAGCCTTGAAACACTTTGCTCTTGTCGATTTGCTGTCGCTACTTTTCGTACACATGCGCGTCAGAGCACGTAAGGAGATGGGCATGACATGCAACTCCGGACCTGACATTACTTCATTAAAATTCTATTAACGGAAGCATTCTCCGCACTTACTTACAATGAGTACCCTTATGTAGCTTTCAAATACAATCCAATATCAAACTTCGACTGTACAATATAAAGCAGGAATTTCAATGGTAATAATTCAGCAATTCTGTCATTTTAGAGACGAAGGTAAGAGTGATTGAAAAAGCACTTTTTGCTTCAAGCTTCAGAGTGCAAATTGCTTAGACTGTTGAGTGGTCAATCATGAAAATTCTTGACGAAAGAGATGGACAGGTCGGCTTTCCTCGCGGATCGGAGATCGGAAGTCAATTATTGTAATAAAATAAAGAAAAAAAAAACATGGAAAAATTGGTTAAGAAAAAAGATATAAAGTGCATGATCGAAAGCGAAACGAGAGGTGTTAGTATTGTTGGACGTGTAAACAAGTAAAGCGAAATAATAGAGAAAAAATTCTATCACGTTTTGGAAGGGGTTTTGATGAAAGTGTGTGATAAGATGTTAGGATGTACACACGCGGTAGTTTGCAGTCAAATTGTGGCTACTGTTACCTTTTTTACACGTGAAGCGATTGTTCTACACTTTGAATTCTTTTTTTACGATATCAAGTGACGGGGTGACGAAGTCGTATTACTTAACAATAAATCCACCTATTACACATTAGCTTATTCGATATTTAAGTTACTGTTCACCATTGTCATTGTAATTTGAATATGCAATAAATATTTCATTCATTCAAGATAAGTAACTATTTGATTGTTATTTCTTTTCAAATTCAAATTCATTTATTCTCTGACCAATTAGTCCATATTTGTTAGTAACAATCTTATAAGCTATGTTAGTAGAAACAAGAAGTACAATTACAATATATTAAATTAAACTAAATTACATTATTATATGTTCACGTGCAACTCGGTGAACCTACGGAAAACAGCAGAGTCCATTCTTCCTGGTATCATCCTTAGGATACCATTGGTGCTCCCACGCAATCGCAACATCTGTGGCGCACTTTTTTACGCATGATAGCGTAAAAATCATCAACACACGCATCCGCAAACATGCCACAGGCGCTGCAAAAGCGAGGAAGCCTCAACAGAACCCTAAAGATGTTATTGTACATTACACGTAAGGCGTTGTACGCTCGCTGTGTGAAGTTGGTCCACAGTCCACTTGTATAAAAATTCTGGCAGTAAGCTCTGAAAAGAGATTTTGATTTTTTTTCATACCAGCCTCTCAGAACTTAAGACCGCAAAGATTTGTGAGGCATTGCCATTGCGCCCATCACCCTGAGACATAATTTGATAGTCCCATGTGCCTGTAATTTCACCAGCACCCTTACCCTTCAAAACTGGAACACAGTAACGCTGACATTTCAGCTTGGCGACTGAAATAGGTACGGTGACTGTACTTCCCTGGACGAACTTATTCACAAGGAGCTCTACTGCTACTAGATAGATACGGTTAGAAGTCTAAGTAACTGTAGTTACTAACACAGTCCAATTCCATAGACATCATCTCCCATATCACACATAAAACACTCAAATCTAGCCCACCGCAGGCAATTAGCCTGCCCAGACGCGTACAGTGACATACAGTAACTGTACGTACTTCCTCGGATATAAAACAAAAATAACATATCTCAGTTATTAATTATTTTTCAGGACTGTTAAGATTCAAAGGCGTGCAAACACTCTCTTAAGCTTTATTTAATGGTATTTAAAATTGTACCACTAGCTGAAGTTACCTTATTTGATTCTCTTCGATTTTCAGCATGCTATCGTGGACTGGTGTCCACAGCGACCACTACACAGTTAGGAAGACGAGCTCACAGTTTTTACACAGGTATCTTACTTACTTAATTTAAAACAATTGAAACCATATTTACCACACAAATATATTTTTTTTATGATTCTAAGTAACGGGACGAACAAATTATGCGCCTGGTGGTAAGCGACACATCTGTCCATAACATTTGCAATGCCGCTCAGAGTTTCCTTTCTCTTTTCACGAAGATTTAAGGTGCACTGCCACTGCGCCCGTCACCCTTAAATATAAGTTGACAAGTCCAATTAATCTCTAATTTCAATCAAGTCCGCCACGCTGTATCAACACCAGTGAGAAACTTCAAAATTCTTACCTATAACATTTTTAAAGACAATTTCATCGTAACGTTTTCCTTTACCGTTAAAACAAGTAATGATTAAAAAAGCTGTAATAGCCAAATGGTTTGTCCTATCGTCTCTCAAGCAGAGGCCGTGGCTTCGAACCCGGGCTCGCGCCTGTGAGATTCCGAAATTAATGTGCCAAATATAATTAGAAATTTATCATGAGCTTTTCGGTGAAAGAAAACTAAGAAACCTGCTCGTCGAAGAAGGTTTACAAGGTTTGAGGTTTTGTGCAAATTAATTAATACGACCATAATGTACAAAGCGAAAATGGCGGACAGTGCTCAAGTTTGTGGAACTTCGTGAACTGTTGGCGCACGTGCCACACAAACTAAGCACTTCTGCTGTATTTATTGTTCTGTGGTATATATACAATAATTTACATTATTATTTTTATTACAAATCTGTTGTGTGATACGGACAAAGCCCTTTCCACTGTTATTTCCTTAGTCCCGGCCTTGTTCTGCATTTTGCAAGTCCTTTTAAAAGGACTCTAAAACATCACGCTATCATCTATATAATTTATAATATAATTTAATTTATATTGACAACTAAAAATCTGGCCTTAAAAAGTCCGAAAAAGGAGATACAACATTCATGCGTACAGTAAGACGCGACGACTTAATCGCGAATTAATGGTTCAAGCAAAAAAGTCTAATGCACTCCTTGACTGTAACGCTAGTAGTAATTTTGTTAACTGAATGTAGAACATCGTTTTTATGGCATTTATTTTAACTACACAAAAGTTAAGTAGAGTGCAGAACCTAACAATGAGCGTCTTAAATTCTATCATTGGCACATGTTCTGTCTTATTCCAAGTTGATCTTCTTCTAAGGTGCCAATAAATGAATGCGTAGCTGTTTTACCCTGTGAGATTACGAGTGGTTGCAGCAATAAATTTCGAATAAACTTCGGCAGATACATTGAATCCATTTCCAAAAATGCAGCCAGGAAGCTTGGCATCCTTTCCAAGATGAGGCGTTACTTTACACCGGGACAGTTGCTTCAGCTGTACCAAGCACAAGTTTGGTCGTGTATGTAGTACCGCTGCCATTTATGGGATGTCTCTGCTAAATACAACTGATCACCTTGGATTCAATCGACAAGCGTGCCAAGATGCTTATAGGTGACTCAGAATTAAAAGAGTCATCTCTTAGCTGAAGAGCCTTGGCGGTGTTCAAGTGTAAAGTTGCCTGCTTGTCGGTATTCTACAGGATATGTCACGGCGAGTGCGCGATGGAATTGCATAACTTGATTCCTCCTTCCCCTTTCCACTATCGGGGGACTAGACGTGGGCTGGAATTCCATCTCTATGTTGTGTCTATTGTGCCAGGATTCACACGAGGATTTCGCTTCCACATTTATATGGCAAGCGGCTAGAGAGTGGAATTCCCTACCTGCGGACTAATTCCCCGAATGCTGTAACTTGAGCCTTTTGAAGGCAAAATCGAGTAGGTATTATTGAGGTGTGCATGCTACATCGTCGACCTCATCATCACTTTCCATCAGGTGAGATGGAGGTGAAATGCGCACTTATTTTTATAAAAAAATATTTAAAAAATGTACCTTATACACCTTCTAAGTGTAAGCCTACTTGTAATCCAGTTATTTTAAAATCGACCAGCCTGGGACGATGCGACCTCTTTCATCGTCATCCCACCTTGTTATCTCCCTTTTCTCTGTTTCCTGACCATCTACTTTGAAATTTCGAATAGTTCTTTAAATCCCTTTTCTTCGTCACAATTACTTTTCTCCTTTCCATCGCTACTGTTTACTAAATTTCCAAAGCGAGCACATGTGCCTTCATCTGAAATTGTCACCAGTTATGCTACTGAAAATCATGTAACGTAACTACTTATAAAACATCAGCATTAGTATGAATACAGGCCTATTTGGGGTAAGTTCCCTTTTTATCCTTTCTATGTCCTGTATGTAATTTATGTAGGGAGTGTTTTTTATATGATTGTACCTGTGTTTATATCGTTATTTTGTTTTGTTACGGCCTTTACTTTACCTGTTCTTTTTCTTCCTGTACTTTCTCTTTCCTTATTTCTACAAAATCATGTGTACAGAGCCTTCTATTTAATTACGCGATGCCCACGTGACAAGCCTTTTGAAACTGACAGATTTATATTTAGTTATACTAAATAGAAAAAAACCTTTTAGTCCAAATTAGAAACATATTTCTATAGCTCTAGGGACTTCCTATGGTCTCCAGGGACCTAGCCTAACGAGCAGCAGTAGAGCTCCTTGTGAAAGAGTTCGTCTAGGAAAGTACTGCCACCTTATCCATTTCTACCGCCAAGCAGTAATTTGAGCATTATTGCGTTCCGATTTAGAAGGTTAAGGGTCGTTGCAGGCTCACGGGACTTGTCAACTTATGTCGCAGGGTGACGGGCGCAGTGGCAGTGCCCCTAAGATATTTGCGATTTAACGCTCTTAATGGCACTGCAACTGTTATGGTGCGTGTATCTTACCATCAGGCGCACGACTTGTTCATCCCGTCGCATCACTTCGTATCACAAAACACCGATACACAGACAAAGGATTCAAACTTATAACTTCTCTCTTTTTGCATTGGGGTTTTTAATAAAAGTAAAATTTCAGATAATTTCACTATTTATTTTTGCTACTGACTGAGATACTATACTATACTCTAAAACCATATAAATACTACCGTTGTTACACTAAAATAATTGCATCTCTTTTACATTTCCTCATATTCATTAGCGCAACCTGTCGTACATTAACTTATTTTTAATATGCTTATGTTAATGTTTACATGAACGTTAGGATCACAGATCACAGATCCATAAATATTACCCGTATTAGTATTTCATATCAACAGTAAGGCTTATTTTAATAAATTTTCAATTTTCTGTTTATCGAATTGATTCAGATGTTAATTGTTCATCGTAGTCCTAGTACTGGCCGCAAGATGGCAGCACATTGAATAAAATTTCAATACAAAATTAAAACCTCGTAACTTGCTATAAAGGTGTCGAACTTTCAACGATATAGCGACTGGGTAAAGTTTAAATTATATTAACAGTGTACAATTTGTTACATCTTTTTAAATTAAAAGCTATGGCCAATTATTATCAAGATTCCGTAGTGTTTATCATTTGTTTGTGTGCGTTTTGACGACAGCGGTTCCGATAGTAACCGAGGCGTAAAGGTACTTAAATTTTTTCCGTGGTTAGGATTGTGTTGCAATTTTTAACGTGAAATAAACAATATTTTGTTCGTTCATGCATTCATGTCATTAAAATAAACGAGCAAAAAATACATAATTAAAAACCAAACGAGTGAAAAATATTGTTATTGTTTAAACGAACTTCAAAAAACTTCCGCAATTGAAAAATCTCAAAAACAAGACAATTAAAGAAATAAGTATACAGCCCATTTCAAGATTTTTAACTCTACTTTGGAATGAAAAATAGGATCGCGCAAAACAGTGCAGTATCGCTGGTTTAATTCAGATGTGATTAAAATTGTGACGCGGTGCATAACACCACTCGGGAATCCCGTCTTACCAAACCGTTTTTGCATGCTCCGGATGGTTTCATGCATATACATTGAAGTTATTTTCGAGTACAGCAAAATGTCACCTAGGAAAGACTCGTACCTATATTTGTAAAGACTGTAATAGATGCAGATAGTGAAGTGAATGGTCTGTGCTATCTTGTTATATGCACCACAGTCAGACAGCTGCAGAGAGGTTTTGACAAAATCTAAAGATTTCAAAATCAGTGGTCGTGGAAACCAAGTCTGCACAATTTAGACATTGGAGCTCATGACTATTATCTAGTCGCCACAGAGCTAAATGCTAGATAGACTACTGAGATCTTGATCTAAGAGAAGAAAGAAGAAGTGTCCGTTTTGTAATAGCACACGAATTAAACGTGAATTGATTTTGATTCTAAAGATTAAATATCCATTTTAAAATCACGTAATAACGCACACATAGCACTCAGGGAAACCCTGTATCGCGGTTGCCATGGACACACAAGAGAAATTGAACTAACTCACGAGATAAATAAATGTAGGCCATACAAATATTTATCCCAGCCCGGGAATTGAACCTGGGACCTTTGCGTGGCAGTCTGTCATAGTAACCGTTCGGCCACAGAGGCAGTCAACGTAACTGAAACATATGGCTACAATTTTAAATAATATTGTTGCCCATTTAACAACAACTCTATATACTCTATGACGGCACCACTACTGAGCCGAAATGACAGGGTAACAATGTCTTTTACCTTATGCGGTTAAGTCATAGAAATTTTCATTTTTAACCGACTTCAAAAAGAGAAGGTGGTTCTGAATTCGATTGTATTTTTATTGTGAATGTTCCGCTATTACTCCGACATTTGACTCTAAGGCTGCAAGTTAAGGGATGAATCCAGATTATTAAATTTCACTCACTTACCGTTAACCGATTTAAATAAAACTTAATGAATAGGTAGAAGGTTCCACAAACTTTGCATGTGGGTGTTTTTTATAAAAAAAATATAATTTTTATTATGGTATTAGCAGCTAATATGTAACTTACTTTATAGTACAACATTAACAGTTTATTACAAATATAAATAAAATACGCACAAGAGTGCACCATTTCGCATACAGCGATTCCTAGCAGCCGTGTGGTCGTACGCGTAGTAATTATTTGTACATTACTTCTTGCGGCGATTGTACTTGTTTATAAACAGGGGCAATGACTCGCTCTAGATTGCCAAGGCTACACCAATGTCTGGCAGGAGGACTGTACTTTGACAAGGAAATTTGTCTTATCGATACCTGTTCATATATGCATCGGGGCAGTGGAAACAAATAAATTGTTGTAAGGTATCATTCCACCTCCCCGTATTAGCCGCTCGAGGCGTGGGACAGAAGGCAGTTGCGTATTGACATTGTCAGACACACACGCGTTTCAACTCTACATACCAATTTTGCATTATTTTATTATAGTGCTTGTGAAATATCAAGCAATAAGTAATTCATTAAACTATGCATGCAGCGGAAATGCGAATGTTGAAATGGGTGTGTGGAGTCACGAGAAAGGATAAGATAAGGAATGAGTACATCAGGGGAAGTTTGAAAGCGGCGCCAGTGACGGAAAAGATGAGGATAGGTTGGCGTGGTTTGGATATGTCATGCGGAGGGAAGAATATCATGTGAAGAGAAAAGTGTTAGGTATGAATGTGGAGGGATATAATGGGAGAGGATGGTCAAGGTAAAGATGGATGGATTGTGTGAAAGATGACATGGATAAGAATGGTGTGTCTGTAAAAATGACGGCTGATAGGCAAAATCGCCTTTTTTTACGGAGTGGAAATATTTATAGATACCCCTGGGCTCAGGGAGCCCAGGTAAGACTCACGGGTTACGTGGGGACTCTCCCTCCAGACTGGAGGGCCTACCCCACAAAAACCCCCCCCAGGTTTACCTCCTCGTCGAGTCGGCGCCGTGGGGTCGGTGCACATTCACCACGACGCCGCCCGACCGCCCTAGCTTGCGCCAGGGCTCCCGCGCCAACGGAGGGGCAGGTCAGGCCTCCCAGGACTTCTCGCTACCGAGCATGGCGGCAACCACGCCCGGCAGCGAGAGGTCCTGCCCTATTGTCCCCGTCAGAGTACGGCGCTGCTCATCTCACCGGCTTCACACCTCTAAGGTGTGCTGCGCAGGTAGTGACCGAAGCAGCCGTGCCCGGTCAGCACCTGCACAAGGTGGTACGACAGTGGCCCGTGGGACCGGCTCACTCATTCTACGAGGTCAGGACGGATCGCCCTTATGGTACGCGCTTTATAGGGTGGATCCGCCAAGCCCTCTTTCCACCGGTCCCGCATGCACTGTGCCCTAACCCTGAGACATTTGACAAGTGTACTCATATGACTGTAATTTCACCAGCAAACTTAAACAATTGTAAAAACTTAAAATCATTTTTGTTAATAGGTATAGTTTGTTACTAGCACTGTATCAGAGTCAAACACACATTTGAAGTTTGTGAAAAATCAATATTAGAAAGGCAGGGTCGGTCTACGTAAAACTCTGGCCTTCAGACAAAAAAATTTAGGAATCCCTACTCTATAATCAGTCAAAATTTATTGTTCAAAATTATACTTAACGTGATTTGCTCATATTTCAAATTTGCATTTTAAAATATTGACAGAACAGTGAGTATAATTGTTTATTATTTAGGAAATGAAACTATGTTTCCGGATTTAAATCGCGTATATTTGTGTCAACCAAACCAACGTTTCGGGCCCTTTACAGGTCCCATGGACACGGTTGACTTGTTGGTTTGTTCAAAAAACAAATATACGCGATTTAAATCCGGAAAGTCAGTTTATTTTCCTATGTGTAACAATCGCGAAAGCCTAAGAACTCGTTATGTTTATTACTTCTTTAATTTTATTTTGGAAATGTCAGAATATCACAGTACTATTTCCTAGGTGATGAAATATGATGAAACACAAACTCTATCAAATGGGTCTTAATTTGGTACATAACCTAATGGGCCTCAATGTTATAAAAGAGTCTTCAGAGATTTACCAAGACGTGGCGCTGGCAGTATTATCGTCTTAGTAATGTCATAAAAATTAAAAAGTGAAGATACGTGTTGCGTGATTTGCTATATACGAATTGTACTTTATCATCCCACGAGTTTCGGAAATATCAACAATAAATCCAGGAGACGTCGTCTGAAGCGCTCTCCTGTACCTAACAGTCATTCAGAACAAGTAGGTGCTTATCTTGTATCGACGCTTATAACATCGTAAACTTGATATTATTTCTAGTCTCCAGCCCACATTACTTTTAAAGCGATCCATACTCAGCAGTGGAACGTACAATGGGTTGTTGGTGATAACGATTCAACGGAAAGTACCTTGCAGTATTTTCTTGTAGACAAAACTATTGTAATTCATTATTTATATTTTTTATTTTCTGGGAGGTAAGAGAAAAGTTCTCAACATATTCTTATAACAAGATTCCACGGGCTGACTTAAGAAATTGAACCTCCTTACAAAGTAGGTGTTAAATGGTACATATTATAAAAGCGACACGCCTGTCCATAACAGTTGCAGTGTCACCCAGAGCTTTAAATCGTACAGATCTGAGGGGGCCCTGCCGTTGTGCACGTCATCTTGAGACATAAGTTAAGAAGTCCCATGGGCCTGTAATTTCACCGACACTTTTACCTTTCCAAACCGGAACGAAGTAATGCTTACATTACTGCTTGGCGGCAGATATAGGTAACGTGGCAGTACGGCCCTGAATGAAGTTTTTCACAAGGACCTTGTTTGAACCATGATGGATTTTGGTTCTAAGCTGCGAGCGTCAACCTGGCAATTATGTCATGCTTTTTTAGACGTCTAAATCCAACAGTTGAAAGGCTTATAGAAATAAGATTTACATTAGCTTAAAACAATTCAAAATGTTAAATAATAGCGTCCCACAAGGACCTCCATTGCGCCCGCTTGTTTGTGTTTGTCGTTCATGCAAAACTGGTACAAAATGGTGATTGTAGAAGTCAATTTACATTCAATAAATAATAACTTGAATAGCGATTGTCAAGGGTGCAGTTACTTTTGAAAACATTAAATGCCACCATTCCTTTGTTTTTTTTAAATGTGCATTTCCTGATAAACATTTTTTGTTATTTTTTAAAGCACAAAAAGGTCATACGTCAAAAGTACTTTTATTACACGAAAGTCATAAAGATATTTTTATTTTTTATTTTTTTGTTTGTTCAGGTAACAAACAGTCATATACAAACAATTATATAATATAATAATAATAACGCACACACTCAACATAGCCCCGCACTAGGGAAACCCTGTGTCGCGGGTGCCATGGACACACACATAGACAACCACAAATTACACCCATACTCACGAGAGAAATAAATGTAAGCCATACAAACATTTCTCCCGGCCCGGGAATCGAACCTGGGACCTCTGCGTGGCAGTCCGGCATGGTAACCTGGTAAAATGGTTTCAACCTCCACTATCTAAGAACAGTTTATACTTGTATAAACAGACCTATAGTATCAATAATTGAAACATATAAGTTGTGCAAATATGTGACGGATACAAAATATTTACATTATACTATCAAAATGTTTACAGATATTACAGACCCAAAAATACATTATGTTATTACATTACGACCACTAGAATGTCTATTCTCCCACTTTTTTCTTAAATGCGTTTAAGGAATTTGCAATCATATCAACATCATTTTTCGGTTTTCGCGATTGTTACACATAGGAAATGAAACTATTTTTCCGGATTTAAATCGCGTATATTTGTTTTTTCAAACAAAAATAATAAATTAAACTTAATAAAAATTCATTCAATAAAATAATTTGTAAAACTTAATGTAGCGTAAATTGGAATGTTTTCTTTGTAAAATTAAAAATAAGGTATTTAATTAATAACTATTGTAACTATAGTGGAAAAAATAGGGTGGTTTGCATCAATATTAGACATAACTGGTTGAAGACTGTACCACCTCAGTCAACCGTGACCATGGGACCTGTAAAGGGCCCGAAACGTCGGTTTGTTTGAAAAAACAAATATACGCGATTTAAATCCGGAAAAATAGTTTCATTTCCTATCATAAAGACACTTATCATAAAAACGACACGAAGACTGTGAAAGGTGATTTTTATATAATAATACGAACTATATTAAACAAATTATGTATGAGCGAAATTTTATAATTCTCGTATTTGAGCATAAAAAAGTTAACGACTAATTTCGTTCGTAGAATCTTGGAGCCGCTGTCCTGAAAAGTTGCCATTTTGCAGATGTGACCTTATTCCACAAAGGGTGCGATATAATTTATCGACACTGGAAAAGTAAAACGCCTAACGTGCATTTAGAAAATATACAGGAGAGCGCTTTAAAGTATTTTTTAAGCTGAAACTTTCTAGTTTTCCATATAACACATTAAATTAGATTGTTATAATTATTCAACAAAGATCATAGAGAAAAAAATAGAGAACAATTCTTTCGATTCGACTGGATTCGAACCAACGTCTTCAGTATACCAGGCCGACGACCTCTCAACGGTCAACCGTGACCATGGGACCTGTAAAGGGCCCGAAACATTGGTTTGTTTGAAAAAACAATAATACGCGATTTAATTCCGGATAAATAGTTACATTTCTTAGAGTTATGATTTTTGTATTTCCTAAAAAAAATACTTTTTTTAAACGCTCTCCTGTAATATGTTCCAAATGCACGTTAGACTGTTTACTTTTCCAGTGTCGATTTCAAGTTCATATTCCACTTAATGGATACAATACCTCTAATAATGGACATTTATAATCTTATGTGGTAAATTGGTGATGTTATTAGATATTTTTAATGAAATGGATTAACGAAAAGTGAGTGGATTCCAATAAACCGGATTCATCCCTTAATTTGCCACCCTAATAGGTGGCAAATTAAGGGATGAATTTTCTTCAAATTTGATTGGAATCACTATAGAAGTAACCCCTTTTCTACAAAAAAAAAATCGGTTCACAAATATCCGAATAATCTCATAGCATAACACTGCAATAGGCTGATGATGATGATGATGATGATGATGATAACATATACATAAAAAAATACAATTCAAATAAGATTTAGTAGCAGTAGAGTTCCTTGTAAAAGAGCTCGTCCAGGGAAGTACTGCCACCTTACCTATTTCTGCCTTACACTCACCTTACCTATCTTCGCGATTTAAAGCTCTTACTGGCTCTACAACTGTTATGGACAGGCGTGTAGCTTAACCCTCAGGCGCACGACTAGTTCGTCCCGTCACTTGATATTACATTAAAAAACTCTCCTCTTTTTTAAAGTCGGTTAAAAAATTAGTTATACATTATATGCCTTAAATAGCCCTAAATTGTAATTTTTGAAAAACACATGCCGCATACATATTATATACCGAATTAGACTACGCGGGCTACCCCCTTACTAATGTGCAAGACAAAAAAAAAATTTGTAAATTTTAAATTTCACGCTCACACATAATGCGATGCAGTCTAAGACACTCACATTGTTACTACATCCGTGTCACGTCATCACCTCGTCGAGTCATAAATTTCGCCATACAATTCTTTAAAATGCAAGTATCAAATTCTGGATGTTATTGGTGTGTGAACATAAATCTCCAAAGTTGGCACGGATGGAGGGCCGGCTGCCAACCGCTTCCGCTCGCCGGTCGCCAGTTCGAGTCCTGGCGGGTGCAAGTTTCCTCTACACTCTGAATGCAGTAATATGCTAACGATCCGGAATCTTTCGGTATCAAAAGTTCGAACGAATACCAGTTTGGTTACGTATACAGTATATCACTAAAACTCTACCTAACGCTTAATAATTCTATGACTTTGGCGCTACACTGCCGTAATGCGGAATCCGATAACATTTGAGAAAGAATATAATATTAAGGTTATTGAATGTCACAATGTTTTACCGCAATGATATTCAGTTATTTTTTTGTGAAATTACTCCACTAATTTGTTATCAATTCCGTACCTGAGAAGCATTACACTGTAAGCGCCATTTTTATAATTTTACGGGGGATGCGATTTTACGACTATTAGGGTAGCTCGAAATGTTATTAAAACACAATCAGTTTTATTTCAAACCATTCTAAATGTTGTACATGCTGCATTTCGACACAAAATCGCGTAAAATTACAAAAATAGCACTTACAGTGTAATGCTTCTCAGGTACGCAATTATTAATACAAAGTATGCATGAAAAAAGAAATACTTTCATGGATTTCTCACATATGGCGTTACGTCAAAACGTCATTAAAAACCAAAAATAAAGACCTACTACAAGCACATAGACAATTTCGTTAAAAAAAAAGTCTGTTGGTTAGTTCTGTACCTTAGTTGGGAGAGCGTCAACCACGGTATAGTGAAGAGTCTGGTTCGTATCCAGCCATCAACCACTCATTATACTTCTGTACACAGAACTTAATGAATTTAAAAAAAGAAGTTTTTTGCTAATTAAAATATAAAATATGACGCTACTCAAACGTCACGTTAAATTGATCTTTATAAAAAAAAATTGGTTAAATTCTTAGAGGACGGAAAAAAATGGCCTCTTCATTCTATCTCTTTGTTTTTTCTTTTGTAGCATCTGTTCGGCTTTCGTTTGAATTTGTTGTCATGGATTATTAACAAAATATACATTAAATATAGATTGTGTTTTATTATGTCATTTACTCGTGGAAAAAGAATTCTACGCAATTATTACTTAATTAGGTCTTAAAATTTTGTACGTATAAACACGGTGCTCGACTTTAAGAACCCTCATTATGCAACATTTGCATAAAATACTATAAAATCATTGTTTATGAATAGACGAGTGAATTTGTAGGAGATAGGCAAATCGAAAATCTAAATGACTCAAATAAATAACATACTTAGAACTTAAAACTTGCACGGTCTTCCTCTATTTCCTGTTAGCGTCGCGGTGGATGGAACGCCTGCGCTTGAAAATATAAAGAAATGATTAATCATCATTCCCTTACGAAGACTTTATAAGTATTGCACCCATCTGCATCCGCATGCGTTAAGATTTATCTGCTTTTTCCGTTCAAATCGCGATCGAAGATATGAAATACAGAGTTTCTATTGGCTATTGTCTCCCACTCTTGAAGTGTATTGGTTAAGCTTTCGCGCGCTGTCTCCTGATTGGCGGACTCAGAGGCGCCTGCGCAATCTTGGTGAAATTAATTCCTCCATTAAATCCGCAGGTAGCTATTATGGTGCACTCCGATATTTACGATTTGCTATAGAATTATAGGCTTTTACATTTCCATGGACATAGAGAGCTTGTAATTTATTGCCTTTTATTTAGCAGCACAATTTAGTGTATTTGGGAGATATGTAAAAGCGATTTTTTACTATTCACTAACAAAATCATATAAGAAAAGATGTAAGTTCACTATAAATTCGCTGTAAAAAATCTGCCAAAGAGCTAGAAACAGCGGTATTATAGAAGCGACAAACCTTAAAACCAAAAATAAAACAGATCAAAATATTTTAAGTTCCTTTTGAATTCTTACCGAATTTACTTATTAATTCGATAAGAAGAAAAAACTAAGTGATGGAACGAACAAGTCGTCAAGCCTGATGGTAAGCGACACGCCTGATCAAAGCAACGCCTTTGAGACATAAATTGACAAGTCCCATGTGCCAGTAATTTCACCAGCACCCTTACCTCTCTAAACTGCAATGCAGTAATGCTTCATTACTGCTTGGCGGTATAAATAGTTATGGTGACAGTACTTCCCTAGACGAACTCTTTACGAGGTGCTTTATTGCTTTTAGAACGCTGTTGTAACGCAAGATACTAGTCTTGGTGAATTATTGACCTAATTTCTGCTTATAAAGGAACTGTTTCAAATTAATTAAACCGCGCACTGTGACGGGCTGATTAGAAATAATTAATTTTCCTATCACCCGAAACGTTACAGTACAATCTTCGAGCGAGTGAGCTTTGTCTAACGTCGCGGCCGTATCTAACAATTTACAAAATAACAGCCGTTAACTTATTTAAAGGCCTATTTAACTCTGCCGAACTTTCATCTAACTAATCGTCAGCGGAAAATAATAAATAATCATCTATTTAGTTCTAACTGACCTGACAGTGACTATACTATTCGCACTGGCCATCAAGAAACAACCGTTACATTTCAAACGACTTTTTACACGTTCCTTATTCGAAAATTCGTTCTGCTACAATTCTATTTATGAAAAAAAACCGCACGCTTTCTTTTTTAATGTGTTCCTATTTTAAACCTTGATAACTATAACACGTTTTTGAATGTCGTTTTCTTTATTTGGTTTATTAGTAAACAAGTAATTAAGTAAGTAGGAAGTGACGCAATGTTCGGTTTAAAAGCTTTTTTTAATATGTCGTTTAAAAAAGAAAGACATGACTGACAGTTTTACGAGGCGCTAATGTTTGCGTCAAATTAATCTCTGATAAAAATGTTACATACACGTTTTTTTGCCGGTATTGGAGCAGTATTAAAATGTTCACACTTTTGTCTTTTTTTGTGCTGTTCATTGTAGTTGTACTTATGTCTTTTTTTAAAGTGTATTATAATAGCATCGCTTCAATTTCTGGTAATAAAAATAATTAACCATTAAGAACATGAGACAAATAACTTTCTATTTATCCGGTTACGTTGTAATTTAATAATTAATTTAAAAATGTAATTTAATTTTATTAGTATTCAATTTAGCAGGAACCTGATATTCTACACCGCTTACCAAGTTTTTTATAATGTCAAGTGACAGGACGAACAACTCATGCGCATGATGGTAAACTACAAGCTTGTCAGTTGCAATGCCTCTCGGAGTTTTAAATCGCAAAGGTCTGAGGGGCACTGCCATTGTCTGTCATCGTTCATCAGCTGACAAGTCCCATTATGTGCCTGTAATTTCACAAGTTCTGAGTTAATATTTCGTTCATTATTAGTATATGCAATAAGATGCCTGCAGCGGTGAATACCTTCTAACCCTGAAATCTAGCACACAGCCTAGGCTTTTACCTTTTCTTCTATATATAAGGGCATGCCTTTGTCCCACGAGAAGGGTAGGCGGAGACCACGAAACGCCACCTTCCTCAATCCTAACACAAGTTTTTAGCCTCATATACATCAACTACCCGTTTCATACAACTTCCAATATTTTGTATCACTTCAATGCCAGCCTTTTTGAGGACTTCACTCATCTGGTCCATTGACCTAAGTCTTTGTAGCACGTCCACTTAAAACACTTCCATCCACATTCGCATAATACAACATAATATCAAAAAGGCGTGACGAACAAGCCGTGCGTCTGATGCTAAGGACGAACCCTTTCACAAGGAGCTCTACTGCTACTAATTGGTAATTCTTCTTACATCCATCCTCTCTATACGCCCAAACCACCTCAACATTCTTTTCTCTATACTTCAAGCTTTTCACGTATTTACATACAGTAAAGTCTTTACTCTATCACCCGACTTTATTCCACAAATTTTCCTCAAAGATCTCATCTCCACTGCATACAAAGACTAACTGATGAAAGAGCTGATGACCTATAAGCAGGTCCTGCTCGATACGGCACGTATAGTTCACCGGCCCTTAAACCTGAATCGTTGACCCCGACAAGCTGTGCCATAAAAAGTCATAAATTAAAATTTTTTTATTAAAAAAACCAACCTTCAAAATTTGCTTATCAGCTTTTATCCTATTTGCCCAGTTTTATTGGTATCGGTTACCGGAAAGTCCGGGAAACTGGATTCATCCCCTAGTTTGCCACCCTTAGAGGTGAAATATTTTCTTCAAATTTATGTGGGATCAATACTTAGGAAAGAGGATTCTTTCCAACAAAAAAAGAATCATTAAAATCAATTCACAAATCCGAGTAATCGCGTGACATACACACAAAAAAATACAATCGAATTAAGAACCTCTACCTTTTTTGAAGTCGGTTAAAAATTAGTCTTTAGACCATAGGACATGAGTGTAAAATAGATGTCTATAATATTATTGATGAGCGAGCCAATCGGCATGTCGCGAACTGCCTTCTGCCTCCGTGGCCGAACGGTTACCATGCCGACTGCTACGCAAAGGTCCTGGGTTCGATTCCCAGGCCGGGAAGAATATGTGTATGGCCTACATTTATTTCTCTCATGAGTTTTTGTGTAATTTGTGGTAGTCTAGGTGTGTGTCCATGGCACCCGCGACACAGGGCTTCCCTAGTACGGGGCAATGAGTGCGTTGCGTTTAAAAAAAAACTGATGGCAAACGTCCGGACGGAATGACTATCATTCCTTGGAATATGGCCCGGGCACTGGTGTACATGCCTCACACACACATGCCTCATCCCATCTTTTTTTTATAAATAAAAATTTTCAGCACACCAGCTAGAGGGCTAGCTCCGCAGCTGAGCTGGCCCTCGGCTCCGAGTACTTATTTGCAGCCTTTGAAGTCGAAACCCTTGGCCCGTGGGGTCACGGTGTTCATTATAGTTAAAGTGCCACTCAGAGTTTTAAACCACAAAGATCTGAGGGGCAGTGCCACTGTGCCCGACGCCCTGAGACATCAGTTGACAAGTCACATGTGCCTGTAATTTCACCTGCACCTTTGCCCTTCCAAACCTAAAGGCAGTAATGCTCACATTACTGCTTGGTGGCAGAAATAGGAAAGGTGGCAGTAGGTACTTCCCTGGACAAACTCTTTCACATTAAGAAGCTCTACTGCTAATTTATAAAAATATTTGTTGTAATTCGAGTTTTGTTTAAATTTAATGATATTATTACAAAATTGAGTTCTTAGGTTTTCGCGATTATTACACATAGGAAATGAAACTATTTTTCCGGATTTAAATCGCGTATATTTGTTTTTTCAAACAAACCGACGTTTCGGGCCCTTTACAGGTCCCATGGTCACGGTTGACTGACCCGAAACGTCGGTTTGTTTGAAAAAACAAATATACGCGATTTAAATCCGGACAAATAGTTTCATTTCCTATTATTACAAAATGTTTAGTGTAAATGTGAGAGTGAAAAAAAAGTTAGTAGTATATTTATTTAAAACACTTTCATTAAAAGATATTCTTTGCTTGCACCCCCCTTTTCCAATTCTTACATTTCTACCCTAAGGTTGCCTAAAAGAAATTGCTACTTAGCAATAAGGCTGCCTGAGTTACCTTACATTACTGTTACCCTTCAAAACCGAAAGGCAGTAGTATTTAGATTAGTGCTTGCCAGCAGAAACAGGTAAGCTGGCAGTACGCTTCATAAGGAGTTCTGTTACTATTGATTGTGTATGTTACATTCGTAGGTGCGTTTATTTCGACCCTGAAAAGGTAACACTTCTATCTACTGTATAGACAGTTTTGTAGGACTATGTTTAGTTAAAATATTGCACCCCTTTTAAGTCTAAGAAAAAAAAAATATAATAATAAACTTGCATTTCGAAAATATTACGATTTTTTTACGATACTAAGTGATGAGACGAACAAGTCGTGCGCCTGATGGTAAATGACACGCCTGTTCATAACAGTGTTAGTGCCACTCAGAGCTTTTAAATCGCAAAGATCTGACGCGCATTGCCTCTGCGCCCTGAAACATAATACTTCAAAAATCCCATGTGCCTGTAATTTCACCAGCACCTTTACCCTTCAAAACCGGAACGCAGTAATGCTGACATTACAGCTTGCGGCAGAAATAGGTAATGTGGCTGTACTTCCCTAGACGAACTCTTTCGCAAGGAGCTCTGCTGCTTATTATTTAACCAGAATACTGCCAGGACTCGAGCTATATTTATACGGCAAGTTTGTCAATTTGCTTATGACAAGCAAGTACGATTTAAATCCTAAAAAGCGTGAAAAAAGTATGAATCTTAAAATAATCCCTCTATAAAGCAAGATAATAAATCGCACAACGCGAACGCCAATAACGGCGCGGCGGTAAGTGTGGCCAAGTGAGGCGCGCCTCATTGGCACGCTGAGCTTGGCTCTTGGCATGGTGCCAGCACGCGTGTGACGAATTTATGCGTGCTGGACCGCTACAGGCTCACCACCGAGACGTTATATTGCTTTGATAATTATTAGTAAAATATGAATAGTTTGCTTAATAAATAATAATAATAATTTATTTCTCGGTCGTAGCCATTGACTTACAAATAAATGGACGACGGGTCTAATACAAAAACCACGAAAAAAATGTCCCAAGTCAACCAACCTATTTAAACGTAGTGACATGTAAAGGAATATGAAAAAGCTAAAACGTTGAATTTAAATTGTAACGCAATCGCAGTACTGTCTAATTTTGCTTGCTTCGCTGTCAGTCGAACAAACGAAGATTAAAGCGTGAATGACGCTCTGTATACGATTTTAACACCCTATAAGTTCGGACACTTTTTAGCGCGGACCCGACGTCCATATAATTGTAAGTCAATATTCGTAGTAGTACCTTTAATAGCAACAGAGCTTCTTGTGAAAGAGTTCGTCCAAGGAAATACTGCCGCCTTACCTATTTCCGCCGCCACGCAGTAATGTCAGCATTACTGTGTTTCGATTTTGAAGGGTAAGGGTGCTGGTGAAATTACAGGCACATGGGACTTGTCAACTTATGTGACAGGCGCAGTGACAGTGCCACTCATGTCTTTGCGATTTGATTTGAAGCCCTGAAAGGTACTGCAACTGTATGGACAGGTGTGTAGGTTGTAAACCTTCTTCGTCGGAATTTCAAAGGTGCGAGCCCATATTCGAACCCACGGCCGCTGCATGCGAGGCGATAGGTCAAACCATTAGACTTTTTTTATAATATCAAGTGACGGGCTGAACAAGTCGTGTACCTCATGGTAAGCGACACGCCTATCTATAGTTTAGTTAGTTTCTCTCAACATTACAAATTTCATTCAAATCTGTACAATTACATGTCATATTATACTACTCTTCGAAAAGTGAGCGTCAGTTTACAATATAATGAAGACATAATTATATAATAGTGAGTCATAAGTACACAATAGTGTACATACATATACAAAATCAACTTAATTAATGAAACTAATATATAATTGAATTGAACTAAAAATGTCAAGTGTGTACAGGAAATGTCAATATGGATTCTTAATAACTACTAAATGTATATTACAGTCATTGACTTACAATTATATGGACGTCGGGTCCGCGCTAAAAAGTGTCCGAACTTATAGGGCGTTAAAATCGTATACAGTCTTCGTTTGTTCGACTGACAGCGAAGCAAGCAAAGTTAGACAGTACTGCGATGACATTACAATTTAAACTCAACGTTTTAGCTTTTTCATATTCCTTTACATGTCACTACGTTTAAATAGGTTGACTTGGGACATTTTTTTCGTAATTTGTGTATTAGACCCGTCGTCCATTTATTTGTAAGTCAATGATTACAGTATAATAATACGGCGAATGTCAAATTCATTAATAAATATAATTATTTGTTAAGTACTTTGTAACTAAGTTCAGTCTGCACCTGAACGTTTCCTCACAAGATTCGTTTTTTAGTTCGGCAGGTAGGTGCTCATAGTAGATCGGTCCTATAACCCGCGGGTTTTTTAACAGTTTCAGTGCCACTCAGAGCTTTAAATCGCAAAGATCTGGGGGGCACTGGTACTGCACCTGTCACTCTAAAACATAAGTTAACGAGTCCTATGTGCCTGTAATATAACCAGCACCCTTACCCTTCAAAACCGGAACGCAATAATGCTGACGTTACTGCTTGCCGACAGAAATAGGTAAGGCGGCAGTACTACGCTGGACGAACTCTATCGCAAATGGAAGACGGCGAAACTGGATTCATCCCCTAGTTTGCCGCTCTTGGAGGTGGAATATTTTCTTCAGTGAGACTACTGCTGAGGCACCCTCTTTCCAACAAAAAAAGAATCAAGAAAATCGGTTCACAAATACCGGAGTTATCGCGTAAACACAAATGTTACACATACAAAAAAAAACATACAATAGAATTGATAATCTCCTACTTTTATAAATTTATCTTGGCGTAGCTGTGAGATCTCATAGACGTTTAAAGACCTTAGTGTTAATTTTATTACAGTTCCTGCTTGTACGGAACAACGGATCATTGTAACACACATTGCACGTTGTTAATGGCATATAAAATATAAATTCATTTTTATTACATCGTTTTATTAATAAGTCCCATATGTTTGTAGTTTTAACAGTACCCTTACCCCTGAAATCTGGAACGAAGTAATGCCCACATTATTGGCAGCAGAAATATTTATGGTGGCAGTACTTCCCTGGAAAATCCTTTCCAAGGTGAGGCGTTACTTCACAGCGGGACGCTATTACTTGAACCTTTTCAAGGCGAGAGTGAATAGGCATTATTTACGTGTGCGTGCTACATCGTCGCCCTCATCCATCCATCAGGTGAGAGGGAGGTCAAATGCGCACTTTTTTTTAATAATGTCAGTACAGAATACTAAAAAACCTACCTCAAAAGTACGTGGAATTACATCTATTTGCCAAGTTTTGAAATATCCCCTAGCTCGCCACTATACAGGACTTGACACAGGAGATAATGTAAATCGGTTCTCACTACTCAAAGTATATTGAGAGAGAAAAACGCCTTGAATTGGAGAATAGCAACCATTGAAATAATTGCTCCTTAAGTAAAATTTAGGCGCTATTTATAAAAATGAATGTTCATGCGTGATCAGCCAACTTAGAGGTGGATGATTTTCTTTAAAATGAAATGGGACCACTATGTAGGACCCTCTTTCCAACAAAAAAGGAATCATGAAAATTGGTTCACAAATACCGGAGTTATCGCAAACACACATACAAAAAAAACACATACAATCGAATTGAACACCTCCTCCTTTTTTTGAAGTAGGTTAAAAAAGCACAAGAAGCTCTATGGTTACTAAAATACTAACACATTCAGACCGGGAGCAAAACTATCATTATTTACTGTCCAACGGGAAAAATTCTCACACAGCCAACGGTGCTAAATCATCGCCCCATCAACTATAAAAATGTGTCTCTAAAAAAATGAAATTATGCTTTAACTCTTTCTAATAGAAAGAAAGAAAATTCATTTATTTGCACACCACAAATGACACCACACAGAAAAAAATAAAATAAAATAAAAATAAGAAAAACATAATACAAGAACAAACAGAAAACAAACAAAGAAACAAAACATAATTAAAAAAAGAAAAAAACATTCATTCTTGAGACACAAACAAATAATCACGGAACAATACAAACAAAAAAAAACTAAATTACACCACAGGTTATTTAATTAAATATAAGACACTACGTTTAAAGATATTTTGTGTGGTGCCAGCTGGGGTAGCAAAAGGGTCATTAACTCGATATTAGTTATTAGTATTATGCTGGAAGACGCAATGCGTTCCCAGCACTGATTTTCAGTTAGGACCCTAATTAACCTATTATCTTAAATAATTTTTATTTAAAATATTATTAATAATATATTATATAAATATAATAAAAATTTCAATTGCACAGGACAGGAACGTTAAATTTAGCACTTTCTTTCAAGGCGGCGAGGCGTGGGTTTTTTAGTATGCCAAAAGTCAAGTATTGTGTACACGCGTCTGAATGTGCTAAGTAGCTGAAGGATTGAAAACCGAATGCGTACTAGTGTACGGACGCACGTAACTTACGTAACGTACGTAAGTGTGTATTCAAGACACTGTACCTGTAAAGTGCTGTCGATTTCTATGAAAACTTTTGCATTCGAAAAACATGATGCCAATTTTTAAATAAATAACAAAACAATATATCACTTTTGATTTCATTCAGTTGCTATTTCATTTATTATTACATAGTTACAAATGAAATACCCATTACAAAATTTATTATAATAAATATGATATTTTTCAGCTCGTCCGCTCATTGGCACGTTACACTCTGGCACCGTGCCCGGCACGCGTGACGAATTTATGCGTGTACAGTTAGCACCACACTCGCCGATAACTTGGAACTTGGGAATGTCGTTCGTCAGAACGCTTTTGTAGTCTTCGAATTTGATTTAGGACCGTGCATTTAAATTTGGGGAAAATTCAATGCGGGCACAAAATTGTTTTAAAAGGTCCATTATTGGACAGTGCCAGGAAATAAGAAATTGTGAAAGAGTTCACCCAGGGAAGTACTGCCCAACCTTAACTTATGTATCAGGTGACGGGCGCAGTGGCAGTGCCGCCCAGATCTTTGCGATTTAAAGCTCTGAGTGGCACTGCAACTGTTATGGATAGGCGTGTAGCTTACGATCACACGCACGACTTGTTCGTCCCGTTACTTGACATTATAAAAAAAAATATATATATAAAATATAATAAATATTTATTAGCCTATGTATTATAGTCTCACTGCTGGGTACATGCCTCCTTTCACAATGGGAGGGCTTAAGCTGTAGTTAAAATTTCATACACATCATAAAATTGTGTTGCTCATGGCCAATTTCAAATTAGATTTCACACATAAATTACGAAAAACTCGGAGTTGCAAGCCGGAGTTGATCTCACGACTCTCTGTGCGAGAGAAGGTAGATCAAACCATTAGATTACCTCCGCTTTTTTGAATAATATGGGTAGGAAATAGAAAAACCATTATTACCATAAAAAGCGGTAGTAGTCCAATTGGAAATCGGTTGCAATTGAGAAGTCAAGATGGTTCAATTACTTAATTTAAATTAAAAAAACTAAGTTAAAAAAAATAATTATCATAGATTTCTCACAGGTCACGCTACGGCGAAAAGTTAACTTTCATAGATTTCTCACACATAACGCTACGGCGAAAAAACTT
>NW_020654520.1:3755727-3765992 GCF_003589595.1 Hyposmocoma kahamanoa
CAGATGACGCTACGGCGAAAAAACTTAACTTTCATAGATTTCTCACACATAACGCTACGGCGAAAAAACTTAACTTTCATAGATTTCTCACAGATGACGCTACGGCGAATAAAGTTAACTTTCATAGACTTCTCACAGAAGACGCTACGGCCAAAAAGTTGTTAAACACCAAAAATAAAGATTTGCAACAAGCACATAGAAAAATTCGCAAGGTCTGCTGGTTATTCCGTAGCTCAGTCTCAGAGAGAGTGTCATCATTATAATAAACTAGTTGAGTAATTTCCCAAAAAATAATCGATAACATGATAGTAACACATCGTGATATTCAATAAAATGAATGTAACACAATAATTTCAAGTAGTTGTATGTTATGGTGTTGCAAGAGTACATAAACACATAATAGCCATTATCTTAATGTTGGTCCGATGCTGTCGCTGGCAACTCGCCAGTGACGAATTTATGGCAACATAGGGTGGCCATGTTACTTCCTGTTTCAATATTACTAAATAAAAATAAATATTTGATTATTTGTAGTTTGTGAAAATGATACTGCTTTAAATAAAAAAATGATTTCGCATTATACATACACCAGTAAGAAGAAAAATAGTTATAAAAGCATGGATAAACCCATCAAATAGCTATTGTGTCTCTCGAATTAGACCTTCATATTTATTAAAGGAGACCCGTCTCCTCCGTGGACCATAGTCCACGAGTCCTCAATGGATGTACAAATAACGGCCTCGGTGGCCGAACCATTACCATGCATACTATAGTAGCAGTAAAGCTCTGTGAAAGAGTTCGTCCAGGGAACTACTACCACCTCACCAATTTCTGCCGCCAAGCAATAATGTGAGCATTACTGCGTTCCAGTTTTGAAGGGTGCTGGTGAAATTACGGGCACATGGGACTTGTCAACTTATGTCTCAGGGTGACAGGCGCACTGTCAGTGGCCTTCAAATCTTTGCGATTTAAAGCCTCTGAGTGGCACTGCAACTGTTATGGACAGGCATGCAGCTTACGACCACGAACACGACTTGTTCGTCCCGTCACTTGATATTACCCTCTTAATTAAATCCTGAGCCGCCTGCATCCAGCCGCTGCTGGCTACCTTTCGGCACAGGACCGGGAGAGTTGGCGTTCTCAAGGGGAAGCTTATGTCCAGCAGTGGATGTCGACTCATCCGAAGAACAGAGTCCGATGTATTGTACAACGAAAAGTATATAAATACATAATCTCGTAATTCAAAATAAGACCTAGTTCTAGGTGTTTTTAGAATTTTATGTATTATTTTGTTTCGGAATTATAAAATCGAACAACGGCCGATCCACAGTTAAGTACAGCGCACAAAATCTACAATGTCCTGAAAATAAGCAATCTTGGACATAGGTCTTTGTTCTAAGAATGAGTCGATGTGCATGTACACTGATGATCATAATAAAATCAATATTAATTGTAACTTAATAATTTCATTTTTTGAAAGCGTCTATTGTAAGGATTAATTAATAAAGTAAAATACTATCTTAATTTAAATGAACACCGTTCAGTTATTACATACAATTTATTTGATTTTAAATTCGGGACTTAATCGTGTATATAATCATAATTTATTTACCTCGACGTTTCGGACGTATTGCAACGTCTATGATCTCAAGACCGATACAATACGTCCGAAACAGCGAAGTGAATAAAATATGTTTTTATACACAACTAAGAGTCTATATAACTAAGAAAAAATATATAGTAAAAATGAGGACATACACTGATTACTCTATACGGTGTGAAATCACGATTCCTAATAATTTTCGCTATAGAAACAAAACCAACTTACCTCAAAATTTTACAAGAAAACCGCTGCATTCAACAGGTATACCAATTACTTTTTTTAATATCAACTGGACTAAATAGAACGCGTATAGTATACGATACACATTTTTGAAATGGCTTTGATTTCGTTTGTAAAAAAAGAAATTCTGAAATAACGCACACACATTCAACATAGCCCCGCACTAGGGAAACCCTGTGTCGCGGGTGCCATGGACACACACATAGACAACCACAAATTACACCCAAACTCACGAGAGAGATAAATGTAGGCCATACAAATATTTCTCCCGGCCCGGGAATCGAACCTGGGGCCTCTGCGTGGCAGTCCGGCATGGTAACCGTTCGGCCACGGAGGCAGTTAAAAATAATGCCAATGTATTAAGTATAAGAAAAATTCGACCTGAGATAGTATCGGCTCTTAAGTTCCGAATTTAAAATCAATAAGTAATTTGTAAAAATCGTAAAACTTTAAATCAGTGTCAGAACAATATATTCAAAAAAAGGAACAAACTTGAAACTGCCAATGTATCTATGGTATTTGCAATTAATTTATCAGACGTTAAAAATCGGAATATCCCAACTATAATATTTAAAATACTTTCGTGGGACTTCCTGTATAAATGATAAGTAACGATTTTTTTTCACTGGTCTGCCTAAACTTTTATATGTGCATTAATATTTGTGCCTCGTTCATTGTTCAAAGAAAATAGTCACATCAAGCTCGACACTTAAGAATTAACTTCAACTCTATGCTTCTTGCGAAAAGGACGATTCAGTACTAAGTGACCAGCTTTATATGCTTTTGACTGTACCTACTCGCAATTTTCTATTATATCCGGAAAAATTTAAAATCATGGTCTCCGCATTACGTAGTCTGTACGCCGACGCCGATGTACGTACCCACTACGTACAATGCCCGTTGAGTCGGTTCGTAAACATGCCATGCTTAAAAGAATTGATGGATCTGTATAGTGTCATCCTTTTTTTTTAAACAGTTGCAGTGCCACTGTGAGTCTTAAATGGCAAATATTTGAGACACAAGTTACGTTTTAATAGTTATTGTTTTGTGTTGCTAACATTGGAAGCAATGAAGGGAGATTTATTTATTTATTCATAAAAATAAAAAATAAAATAAATAAAATGTTTCTTTATTTAGGTATACACCCATTAATAAATTTAAGATTACTTGTTACCAACAAAGAAACAAATTAAATTAAAGTTTATTAACGGAAAATTATTCTTATTATTATTAATGAAGTAACTAATTATGAATTAAATTAAATTGAATTTACATTACAAACAATAGTATAATTATAATTTATTTATTTATGTTTTTAAAAGGGAGTGCTCGTATAAAAAGCAGCACGTATTGCATACTGTCCTTACATTAATAATGGCCGAATCGCTCACTCACGTAAGTAAAGACCTCGAAAGAAAAGAAGATGAATAAAAAGGTTGGCTAAAAATACAGGAATAAACGGACGTACTTGTAAAGAATGACGCGTGTGGATGATCATCATCAACAACCAATTGCAGTCCACTGCTGGATATAAGCCTCCTCCAATATGTCAGTCAATATCCATGGCCTGTCGAGAGAAGGTTGCGAAATGGATATTATTCCTTTTTTTATTATATTAAGTTACGGGACGAACAGGTCCTGCGCCTGATGGTAAGCTACACGCCTATCCATAACAGTTGCAGTGCCACTCAGAGCTTTAAATCGCAAAGATCTGAGGTGCGCTGCCACTGCGCCCGTCACCCTGAGACATAAGTTTACAAGTCCCATGTGCCTGTATTTTCACCAGCACCCTCACCCTTCAAAACCGGAACACAGTAATGCTGATATTCCTGCTTGGCGGCAGAAATAGGTAAGGTGGCTAGCCTGGATGAACTCTTTCACAAGGAGCTCTACTCTTTAACTGCTTCCATGGCCGAACGGTTACCATGCCGGACTGCCACGCAGAGGTCCCAGGTTCGATTCCCGGGCCGAGAGAAATAGTTGCATGGCCTACATTTATTTCTCTCTTGAGTTTGGCTGTAATTTGTGGTTGTCTATGTGTGTGTCCATGGCACCTGCGACACAGGGTTTCCCTAGTACGGAGCTATATTGAGTGTGTGCATTATTATTATTATTATTATTATTACTGCTATTCACTTGCTACCACAGTGGAAGCAGGTGTTTTGGTGTATGTAATTGTTGTCTATGTTGTTTGACGACATCGGACAACACTGAAGTCTTAGAGAGAGGTAATTAAGCATATAATGGACATTATGTAACTTTTAAAATATTCAAGCTATAGAAATGTTAACAGAATCACCGTAGACCGAACCTAGCGACCTACCAAATCAAGTCACACTCACAACGCATCAATTAAGTTCAAACAAGGGGTCTAAGGGGACCCGCGGCAAGGGGGGGTCCGAATCGCGTCAAAGTTGAGCCCCCCCTACTCGTGGTGCAATTTTTTTAAAGGGGGCGTCCCCCCTGTGCCAGACTGTTTGGTGACCGTTGCACCAATGTAGTGCAATTGATGGAAATTGGCTGGTTGTACATTCGGTTAATAATTATTTCTAAATTTTATATGATACAGTTTAAATGTTTAACATGGTGTCGTAGTCCATTTTGAAGTGGCCAAATGACGACTTGATTGCGAGAGGAGGCCTATGTCCAACAGTGGACCTACATATAGGCTGACTATTATTTATTATTATTATTATTATGTACTTGAGTAAATATGAAGCATTTGTTCAATAATTAAATTTTTATTGAATTGATATTCAATTATATTTTGTGAAATTGCTCCACTAATTTGTTATAATATTGTTAATACAAAGATCGAACAATTACAAAAAATTCCTTCGATCCGGCCGGATTTGAACCAACGTCTTCTAGCAAACCGTGGCAGACGCTAAGCCAACTTAGCCACGGAACGAACCAGCGGACTTTTCTATGTGCTTGTTGTCGGGTCTTTGTACTTGGTTGAAAACCAAACTAGGTCCGCCCACAAACAGCCAATACTGGTTAGTAGCACAACAACGCCGTCCATTTTGACGAGGTGATTTTTCCGCCCGCCACGTGTTTTCGTTTATTTCGAGCCACTCGATCGTCGCTCCCGCTCCCGCTGCCGCGCCCGCTACATCGATCTACAGCCTCCACACATGTTTCACATGCAATTATTTATCTTTTTGCTCTGATCTCCTTTCAGAAACTCGTGATGTACGTCCATGAAGCACATCACGTTTGATAACTTCAAAGAGATACATATACCTTACCGGGTTTATTTGTTACAATTTATCCAATGTAATGTAGCTTGCTACGGTAGACAAAAGGACACGAAGCCGAGAATTAAAGGAAATTGCTGGACTTTTGTTTTCTAATTATAAATTAACTTCTCTGACAGGATTAAAACCTATTAACTTGAAGACACGAGTCTATTATTAAGCATTCAAATTTGATAAGCTTTATAATAATATAATAATAACACACTCAACGTAGCCCCGCACTAGGGAAACCCTGTGTCGCGGGTGCCATGGACACATACATAGACAAACACAAATTACACCCAAACTCACGAGAGAAATAAATGTAGGCCATACAAATATTTCTCCCGGCCCGGGAATCGAACCTAGGACCTCTGCGTGGCAGTCCGGCATGGTAACCGTTCGGCCACGGAGGCAGTTAAAAAGTAAGCTTTGCCACTAAACTGTGGAAATCTAGGCAACAACCAAACATACAATTAAAATTAAAATAAAATGCAAAAACTGTAAGGCGTAAAATAGAGAAAATAAATACGCTTGATATAGAATAAATTATTTTTCACCTCACTAGCTCGGAAAGGCTTTTTCATTAGAAATCTGCGCGCAAAAGCGTTTCGAAAAAAAGGGTTTTCGAAATTTGAACTTGACGATGGACTGATGGACACGTTCAACTACGCGATTGGTCGTACGTTATTTATGTTTTTATTTATTTTTAACCGACTTCAAAAAAAGGAGGAGGTTCACAATTCGACTGTATGTTTATTTTTGTATGTATGTCACGCGATAACTCCGGTATTTGTGAACCGATTTTCATGATTCCATTTTTGCTGGAAAGAGGGTATCTCCATAGTGGTTCCATTTCATTTTGAAGAAAATCATCCACCTCTAAGGGTAGCTGATCACGCATGAACATACATTTTTATAAATAGCGCCTAAATTTTACTTAAGGAGCAATTATTTTAATGCTTGATTTTGCTATTCTCCAATTCAAGGCGTTTTTCTCTCTCGATATACTTTGAGTAGTGAGAACCGATTTTTATTATCTCCTGTGTCAAGTCCTTCCAAGGAGCACACTTTATACGCCTTAAAACTGTTATATCTATAAACAGTCTCAATATAGTTATAGATTTAGATAATAGTTCTCTATAAATGGTTTTAGAAAAAAGAAATTGTTCTTACAGACTTATTTCACTCAAGTCAAAATTTTAAAACCTTCTTAATACCAAACAACTTAATTAAATGTAATCACTCTTAAGATTTGCTCTTATAGTCCTTATTTTAAGTTCATCCGTAGAACAACTGATTATTTTTAGTAAAATTGTTCTATACACATCCAGTAAAGTCTATTAATACTCTAAAAACTAGTGTTCTTAAGTTTATTCTAGATATATTTTCTTTATAGACATTCTGTAATGTTTGTACTTATGACAAACACGTTATAGCGCGTCTTCAGTAGATTTTATTTTAAAAAATACTACAATTAGGGTTTTTACTCTATTGGACGTTGTAAGAGTTCATGCAAAATGGATAAAGTAAAGAATATTAAAAGATCTGGTGGAGGTGGTGAACCTTGGATATTAAGTCACATCATCCGATACAATCAGCGTTGCCAATGCCAATTGTTCATTCCCCAAAAACGGTTACGGTTAAAATCCCCAAATTTGGGGAAAGGAAAGTTCATATTACCCACAAATTCCCCACATCTCGAGTTTTTATTATTAGAAATACATCGCTTAAAAATATAATAAAGAATTAAGAAGCTAATTTTAACAAGGTAATTTTACAATTCAGAACCAAGTGCTCTAATAATAATTCTATTTAAGCTGCTTGTTAATAATACGAGGGATGTGTGATGTTGAAAAACACGTCCATATAGTCCATCACAGTGTTTCTAACAGTAACGATCAAACTAGCAATGCATTAGCAATTGATAACAAAATGATAAAATGTTAGAATCTCCACATTTTCCTCGCAGCCCCAATCCCCACAAAATCTCCAATCTAGTTGAAATTCCCCACAATTTGGGGAATTCTCCACAAATTGGCAACACTGGATACAATAGACGTAATTCGCGCACGAATCAGTTTTTGTTTGTTGACAAGTAAATAAACATTGTGAAGTAATTTCGTGTTCTGAAATGATAAAAACAATTGAAATGAGCGCGTAAACTACTGTACTTCAATATTGTGTATGTGTACTGTGCCGCCTATCAATAGAATACAGTGAAATCATTGTGTGAAATGTTGTTGCCGTGAAGAAATAACCTCAATTTTGTAATGAAAATTTTATTTCTTCCAACATAAGTTAGGTATGTCATTAAAATATTCCATATATTTATATGACAGATTATATATGAAAGATTTATATTAGGAATTTGTCCACCTTTCTAATTATACAGAAGAACGTTTTTTTGCGACAAATTGAATTTTTTTAATTGTTTTTTTGACCTAGTGTTTCGAAAAGTTTTTTATTGCATAATACGTTCACTATTCGCTATAACTTTTATAAAGGTTTTGTGATACTGTCAAAAGAAAAAATCGCTTAGAAACATCGCGTTTTGTAGACAATCGTAAAAGATTCATAGGGGTGAATGAGAAAAATTTCTTTTCTTTTTAAAAAGTTAAACCAGGTTGAAATTAGCTTGAAGAAGCCTAGAACTTCTTGGAAATGGTTTGTTTTGTGAGTTTTTTTGTATATTTAAGCTTTCATAAATATTTAAAACCGAAAATCGATAACTGTATTTTTATTAAGTTTATATTTTATACATAAATATTTAACATTTAGCGAGCGCATTACTTTTATGACAGGTTTTACATCACTTTTCACAATGTATTTAAAATCGCACGTCTATTCGCGCTTTCTAACCGATTAAACATTGCGCGAAAATGTCAGAAATATTATATCTAATTTCGCCATGTTGCAATTTTGATAGTTTATATTTTGTAAGCCATTAAACTTGAAATCTATTAGTATTAAGAGAATTGCGTCTTAAGTTTGTAACGCTTTAGTATTTTGGTTTTAAAATAGTATAACTAAGAAAACTATCATAGACTATAAATTATCTAAAAACTGTCTACAAGACTAAATAAAAACTGTCTATATTCTACAAATGATCTTGTAGCATTCTAGAAGGGTTACTTGAGAAAAAAGATAAGAATCACTCTTAAGACTACCTACAGATAGTTTCTGAAAGCACTCTTGTGATCTACTAATAAAGTTGTACCCACTTTTACTTTAAATTATCTAGAAACCTTCTTCGAGATACCTTGAGGAAATTTGAGCTCTTAAAATATTCAATCGAATTAAAGTCTATTAGATATCTTATAGTATATATTTAGACATGGGTGTGCTGCTTGGGCTGTATAGTGGCGAACTAGGGGATATTTCAATAAAACTTGGCAAATAGATGTAATTCCACATACATTTGAGGTCAGTTTTTTTAGTACTCTGTACTGAGATTATTAATAATATCAAGTGACGGGACTAACAAGTCGTACGCCTGATGGTAAACTACACACCTGTCCAAAACAGTTGTAGTGCCACTCAAAACTTGAAATCGCACAGATTTGAGGGGCTCTGCTACTGAGCCCGTCACCCTGAGACCTAAGTTGACAAGTCCCATGTGCCTGTAATTTCACCAGCACCTTTACCCTTCAAAACCGGAACACAGTAATGCTGATATTACTGCTTGGTGACAGAAATATGTAAGGTGGAGCTGTAGTGCCCTGACGAAATCTTTCCCAAGGAGCTATAATGCTAATAATAATATTTGCTAATAATTTTATTTCAATCCGTTGGTATATTTTATTCTTGTTATTGTTGACAATAAATTGAAAATTTTTGATGTATGAATAAATAAAACTGATTTTTTATAGTTCAACTGTTTTTCTTTCGTCTACCGTTCTCCTAGCTATAATAAGGTAAAAAGTTCTGTGTTTCGCTCGGCAGCAAAGTTGTATTGCGTCTCGTGCCTTGAAACCCTCGCTACGTTCACGATTCTATTTTTGAGCCACAATCTTAGACTCTTTCTTCGCTGTCCCAGGTTTCAATACAAGCACTCGCGTTAAACAACAACTTTGCAGCCTTGCATAACAAATAACTATTAATTTAGGTCATATTGACACTCAAAATGGTCATATTTAACTAAATAGATACATTTTAATGATAGAATGAAATGGCGCCTGATGAAAAGACCGCAGTAGCAACAGCGTCAGTGTGAAAGAGTTCGTGCAGGGAAATACTGCCACATTAACTTTTTCTGCCTCTAAGCAGTATGAACATTAATGCGTTCCAGTTTTGAAGAGTTAAGGGTGAAATTACAAGCACTCGAGACTTGTCAACTTATTTCTCAGGGTGATGGATGCAGGATCAGATCTTTGCGATTTAAAGCTCTGACTGACACTGGAACATTGACAGGCTTACCATGCTTACCACCATCACGACTTTGAATCATAATATAACTTTTAATTAATTCCTGTAAAAGCCCTGAAATATCGTGTCCAGGAATCTCGCAACTTCGCCGGTTGAGATGGGTAAACTTAAGCGGAAGGAGCTGCCAACTTTCGTATCATTGGAGGGTACGACAAGACGAACTGAAACCTTCTGAGCGAAAAGTTTCGCTCATGGCCTTGAGGGAGCTAGGCTTAAACCGCAGAAGGCATAAAGCTTTTCCACTAATTTCATAGCCATCTGTGACGATCAATTTCATTAACATCTTATTAAGTACACCTAGATTAACAGGTTGCAATAAGATGTTATAAGATAGGTTATTACAATAAAATGTTCCGACCATAATTGAACTAGTGATCGTATACAGGTATAAGTGATAAGAAATGACCTTGAGGTAATTGCGGGGACATTGAGGACGTTTACCACGTGTTAAATGTATTCAGACCTAGAGACTCAGGAGGCAGCTGGGCAATGAAGCAACTTTGTCGAGCCCAGATACTGTACAGAGTATATTTAAATAGTCTGAATCTACGTTAGATGACAAGTGACGGGACGAACAAGTTGTGCGCCTGGTGGTAAGTGACACACCTATCTATAGCAATTGCAGTGCCACACAGAGCTTTAAATCGCAAAGAACAGTGGCCTGTCACTGCATCCGTTAACCCTTAGGGCGCATTTATTCGACACGGATTTTATCGCGTTCACCCCGCGCAGCCACCGCGCAGCCACCGCGCAGC
>NW_020654520.1:3766002-3783194 GCF_003589595.1 Hyposmocoma kahamanoa
CGCGCAGCCACCGCGCAGCCACCGCGCAGCCACCGCGCAGCCACCGCGTAGCCACCGCGCAGTTGAAGAGCAGAGTCCGCGTGCATCTAACTGACATGGCGAAATACGCTTTATTAATTTAGCTTTTATGTTTTAACTTAAATGAACGTCCAGGGCGCGCGGGCGAGGCTGACGCTGCTCAATGACGCCAGGATTCAACTCGTTACATGGTGCAGATACGGTGATGAAAAACTTCCTGATGAAACCTGCATGTCGAAGAAGGTACAAAATGAAGTCCCCAACCAGCATTGGAATAGCATAGCGAGCTATGGCCTAAATCCTTGCATGAGAGGAGAGTCTATTCAGCAGTGGCCCGTACAAATAGGTTACAGTATGATGAGTGGTCTGAGTAATGCACCCAGGTGATTTAAGTTTTCTAAAAGTGTACTTAATGCTAGGTGAACTAATTCAAGTGAATTAAGTTAACGCGCCCGGAATTTAAATGTTGTTCCTTGTAGATAGAATTCAGTGTAACTTTCGCGTCGTGTAACTGAGCGCTTAGGCATAAAGTTGCAAGTCCCATGTGCCTGTGGTTTCACCAGCACCAACACCAAAACGTTGACATTACTGCTTGGCGACAGAAATACGTACAGTAGCAATACTTCTCTGAGCTGACTCTTTCTCAAGGAGCTCTACTGCTACTTAAGTTTATTACAAAGTAAATTACTTTTCAATTCTCGAAAGAATTCTTTAAAAAATCTACAAAAGAAATCTTACCCTAAATAAAGCAGTACGCCCACTTAGTTAATACAGTTAACATAAAATAGACCAAACAAACAAACAAGTTGCAGTGCATCCGTAGTTACCGCTCGCTGCAAGGACACCTGTTACCTAAAGGATTAATAGTGCATTATCGGATCCTTCCTTTGTTCCACTTTCATTGACGTTCTTAAGTGTCTTATTGTGCAACTTTTTAATACTTAATACTAAACGGAGATATTAACAAATGGAACCTATTTTATCAGCGAATAAAGCCTGCAGACAACAACTTAGTGACGAAGAAATACGACTACTACAAGAAGATGCATCGATTAGATAATCTAACTCTATGGTAATATAGAGCTAGCAGTGCTATGACAGTGCAACCTGGCCGAAACGTCGTGTTAAATTGTTTAATCGCTGTTCTTAAATTCCCATTTTCAAATGTTAGTACATACAATGCAGCGTGAATAAAATTGTATTAAATAACATAATATTCGTATTTGCTTATTGCGTTATTGACATTGCTGTAACAAAACGATGGACACAAATGATGTTTTAGAGCACTAAATGACTCTTGTATTATTAGTCGGATTTATATAGATCTAAGTTACGTAAAGGAATTATCATCAACACAGGACAGACATGACGTCACATGCGCCGTGACGTACATGGCGGACGAAAGTCCGTGACGTAGTGACATCACGTGTTCATTTTAGAGACTCGCGTTTAAATACACTGCTGTTGTTGACAGGTGTGTTGTTACCACCCCCACGTAAAAAGACGTATAAGTTTGAGGCTGTATGCTGATTTTAGAGTCATACACAATGTACATACATTTATTCTTAATAACACCTCCTCATTGGCAATTTTTTTTCGTGTGTTTCCCTGTATTCTTCTCCAGCACCACATCTCAAAAATGTCTAATCGCTTTTGACAGTCATTTCCTGTGCCTCTACCATGAGACTACAGGGACATCGCTAGCGACCGCGTAAAATATTTGTGTACAAAATGTTGTTTCTTCTTGTGACCGCTAGGGGCGCTGTATAATTTGTCATACAAAATTGTGAAGTAATTTTTACAGAAAACTCGTGATAGAGGCACTGGATCTTGTTTAATTTTTTACTTTCAATACGAGGACAGTTTGGTAAGTCCGTAACTTTGAGAAGAAGAAAAAACATTTTTTTTAAATATAGTTTATTTTTGTACGTAATCCCTTTAACTCCTTTAAAAAAAACCTTGAACACCGATATACCAACAAACTCTGAAAAATGGACCTCTTTCTCAGCTATCACTTCCTAATTTGATGCAAATCGGTAAAAAATAGATAAAAAAGACAGGTGGGGTCAAATCTACCACTACCTTTTGTTCGTACCATAATTCGACAAGTTTTGATGTTGTGATTGTAGATTAGAAACGCAAGATTTGAAATTCCGACCTACCTCCTAGCTTTTTAATTTCTATTTTTTTTATTTTCGCGCCAATTTTAAATGTAACGCCAGTGCTTAGTAAGGAGTTTTAAATTAAGAAATAAAAATAAATTCCCAAAAAAGATTCAAACGGCTTCTCATTCGTCTCGAGCACCTGAAAGAGCGTTTCAGCTTTCTCAGGTCTCAGGACAAACCATGTCGCTCTCTCGTTAGGTCCCAATTATCTTTTCCTTCCTTCAATTCCGGTTTTAATTTACACTCCTTGACTGTTCATGCGATCAGACTTTGGAACGCACTTCCTGTATCTTTTCTATTCCACGAATGTACATCGTTAGTTACTTTTAAATTGAGAGATAAGGTTAAGCTTTATTTGTCTACTGTTCCATGCATTTTACAGATATCATGAAATATGTATTTATCTAAGTATTTATCTAGTTTATAATAGTTTAATGTTATTAATATTAGGATTACGTAATTTTGTTTTTTTGACCACGAAGCCCGTTATTGTAATTATTTTGTCCTACATTTACGTCTGCAGGAAGAAATTTCTTATGGAAATAAGCATTACCCTTTGTTTGTGTTTTCCTTTCATTACATGCAATCTGTGCTTTTTTCCTGTGCTATAAATAAATTAAATAAAAACAAAATAAAGTTTTATTTATCCTTAAAGTCATGAATTAATCAAACCGTACAAATTCTCAAAGATCTTATATAGAAAAAAAATATTGTACCTAAATATATTTATATTGTTAGTCTTGTGCCTCACGTTACAAATATTCTATAACAATATCCGGCGTCGACTTTTGTACAACATTCCACACGGATAATAAGCCCTACGCGCGCGAGCGGTAAGCACAATTCCAAAACAAATGAACGCATTGATTTAATATAAAATTCAACCCTCCTTGGTATCCTAGAGTACATAGGTTTACAGGAAACTATTCGACTCTTTACTAATTACTAATCCTGTCATTCGAATGACAAATTAGTAATCTACAAATTTTCGTATTCGAGTTATCTGAATGACCATACATAACTATAGTACCGGCACGCTATGATGGCCGTTTTGACGTTTGTCCGCCTCATCAAGTTTCGTATTAATTCTCATTCATTTCTCGAGCTAATTGATATACATTGTTGTCAATAGTGACGTGCAGTAAAATTTATGTAATGTATAATTTTACGACACAACTCGGCCTTTGTTTTTCGAAGTTCGAAATTTAAAAAGATGAAATCTAACACAATCGTCACTTATAGGATCGCTGTCCAGCACAATTTCTACCTCCGGCAAACTCGCGTCGAAACTCAATGCAAAACAAAGCATTTTCGAATCAACGATACATTAAGTAAACATTTTTATCTTGGTTTTATTAACACTTTTTAATCAGCTATCCCTTATTAGCAATACTAGTTATAAATCTAAAAACTTGTAGATGCGACTCGCATTTGATTATATTTTTTTCGATAATGAATTGAGATTTGACCTCACTATTGTAATCTGTCAAAACGGCCATCATAGCGTGTCGGTACTGTAATTTAGTATAAATAATCCATACCGACATGCTGAATGATCTGGTGGAGTTCCGACTAGTTCCGACATAATAATCATTCGACTTGTGCACCCGACGAATGGCAAGGGCATTCGGTATCAGTAATTTGCGCTTGGATTCGAAAGGCGAATGATTTTTATTACGAATTATTAGTATTAGTAACATTCGAAGTTGCGCATCTCTAAAACCAACATAGCCACGGTTAACTGATATGGTATTAGTCATCAACCATTGACGTCTAATATTAATGAAACCACTCAATTCTGAACTATAGTTTGACGATCTCGGTAGTCCAGCGGTTTGCACTGTGGATGATGAGGTCCCTGATTCGATAAGCGGTAGGACCGAAATTGGGAAATTAACTAGCCTAATTCGGCTTCAGTGAAAACCAACGTAACGAGGAGTTTTCACACGCCTTGTTACAAAAGTGTGTGGAGACCATTTTGATAACTTTTAAATGTAAATCTTTTATCTTGTGTTTTATACTAAGGTTGTTTTATTTATTTTTTGTTATCATTCTGTCATATATATTTCATTATAAGGTTCCAAAATAAATAATTTTTCTTTCTTTCATTCATGTTTGTAACCGACTTCGAAAAATGAGGAGTTCTGTGAGATGAATTTTGCGAGCTGATTTATACGTTTTTTTTTTTGTGGAAACTTTCCGGTAACCGATTTTTTAATACTCTGTACTGCTATGATTATGATGGCGAGCGATTAGGTGACGGAACGAACGAGTCGTGATACGCCTGCCCATAGCAGATGCAGTGCCACTAAGTGCTTTAAATCGCAAAGATCTGAACGGCAATGCCATCGCGTCCGTTACCCTGAATCAAGTCCCATATGTGGGTAATTTCACCAGCACCCATCCTCTTCTAAATCAGAACGCAGTACCTAACGCTTAAATTACTGCTTGGTGGCAGAAATAGGTAAGGTCGCAGTATTTCCCTGCAGGAACACTTTCACAAGGCGCCCTGCTACTAAAAACTAGTTCTGGTCTGGATGTTCTCGGTAGTGCCCTAGAGTGCATTCCGTCGCTTTGGTACTCATAGCACCTACAAGGTATTCTTTAGTTTTAGAGGAGGTGTGATAGTATACTATTTTGTGACTTTATTTTTATTTTTAATATTAATTCATCTTAATTAAATTTTTATTGAATTGATATTCAATTATTTTTTGTGAAATTACTCCACTAGTTTTAAGAAGTTAAGAAGACGTCGTCGGTTCGAATCCGACCGGATCGAAGGAATTTTTTCTGAGTGATCTTTGTATTAATAATTATAACAAACTAGTGGAGTAATTTCACAAAAAATAATTGAATATCAATTCAATAAAAATTTAATTAAGATGAATTAATATTAAAAATAAAAATAAAGTCATAAAATAGTATACTATCACACCTCCTCTAAAACTAAAGAATGTTTTTTCTGAGTGTTCGATCTTTGTATTAATAATTATTAATTCATCTTATTCTGATAATAAAATTTTCTTTCAATGTTTTTGTTCTTTGTTGGTAGCATCGAGTGTATAACCAGAAATAGAGAGGAAATGTAATTTCATTTGTTTGAAAATTATTCTGCCATTTCATTACAGTGACAACTGTGCTCCGATTGGCCAGCCCGAATTCGAAACAATTGACGGGTGTCGTCAATTGTTTCACTTCAAAGCGATCAGTTAACTTGAGCTTTGCAATAATGGACGAAAAAATCAGTGGGTATAATTCTCAGGGAAGTAGGTGTCATCTGGTCCAATTTGTGGCACTGGCTTGAGGATTTCCTCCTTCCCGCCCAAAGTTATAGCGAATCATCGGAGGAGGAGCGGGAAAAACTGTTTTGCTATATCCAATGGTTTAGGCATTTACTATTAAATAATGGTCTTACGAAAAATATACGATATACCTAAGGATATTGTCTAAAGAATGTACTAATTCGTTACACGATAGGATGTACTTTAGCCAAAGATATAAAATCCTGAAAACAGACTAAAATAAAAGTCTAAAACGAATTGTTTAAAAATAAAATATTAACTTTGCACATAATTTTCACATGGCGATATTTCTCTTTAAGAACTACAGAGAACCTGATGAATTGTAGTTTCCAACTGAAGCCCAAGACTTAAAAATTGTCCAAGCGATTTAACGATATTGCCCCGTCAGTCACCATCGGGCGCTTGTCAACATCGGATCTGTGTCAAATTTTCTCCGCCTGTTTACGCCATTTTATTCATATTAATTTTAAGCGCGGCTTGCCGAACGCTATCGTTCGGCGGGCGGACACCTCATCTTCGAAAATCTAAGCTTATGTTAAATACTTCGCCTTAAACACTTAATTAATTATATTATTAGAGTGGATTATTTAGGACATGTAGAGCCCGTCATCAATGTGACCAGCTAGTGATTTATTGTGATCACCATTAGTTCTAACTCGGAGCCAAAATGTACAGAATTAATAAACTATAGGATTATTTATTTCTATTGAATATCATAATGTTTTTTTCTAACCTTATATTCATACATTTTTTGTAAGAATTCTCCAGTAGTTTGTTGATATTATTGGTACAAAAATGGAAGGAACACAACGAAAATTTCCTTTGATCTGAGTGGACTTGTTCATGCCGCAGATCTTTGTATTGTAAAAATCAACGGTTTTTCTAAAAAACATATTATAAAAGTCGAATCACATAATCTTCCTTTAAAAAGCATAATGTTGCATTTAAACAATTAAAAAACATATTTCGCAACACCGGAACCCTATGATCCATAGCATCATGTGTGTGTGTGACCCGAAACGAAAATTAGCAATTAATGAATGCAGCGCCGAAGGGCTCCTCTCCCGGAGGGGGAGGGTTTTTTTTCTCCATAGGTAGCCTGCGCTGGACGTCACGGTGCACACGGCATAGAGTTCTAGTAGACTGGTCTTGAGATACAGAAGTTGATAAAGTATGTAGGCATCTAAAACAGTCACGATGTTTTACTAGCATGATATTCAATGTTTTTTTTTTTTGTGAAATTTCTCCACTAATTTGTTATAATTATTAATACAAAGATCGAATACTTAGAAAAATTTCCTTTGTTCCGCCCGGATTCGAACCGACGTCTTCTAGCAAACCGTACATTGTAACAAAGATCGAAACACTACGAAAAAATTCAATCCAGCTGGAATCGAATCATCACTCTCAGGTAATCCGTTTCAGATGCTCTGCCAATTAAGCCACGGAACGAACCAGCCTACCTTACGAATCTTTCTATGTGTTTATTTCATGTCTTTATTCTTCGTTTTTAACGAATAAATTTTTTATATTTACTTACATTTTACAATACAAAACGTTTTGCTTATTTCTAAAAGAAATTTCTTCCTGCAAACCTAAGTTCAAGACACAATATCTAAAATAACGAACGAGCTTAAGTGCACAGCAAAAAAAATTCAAAACAATATCAATAACTTTAAAATAACTAAATATTCATCAGGACGTGACAAATTGGACGCTTATATGAGTTGTGAAAAGAAGGGAGGCCTTTGGGGCAATAATGGCTGAAAAATTGAAATAAGTATTTAGATACTTAAACACTATTTCGTCAATACGAAAGCTACACTTACCGGAAGATATACAGAGTAACATTATTTTAATTCACTGTTTTAAGGTGATTCTACATCAATACAATCAAACTTTACAATTATTGCCACTCACTGCAATCACAAATCACACTTATACACATATAGTTACTTTAATTTAAACTCGCAAAGCAGACTTCCCTGAGAATAATAGAATAGAATAGAATTATTTATTTCGGACCATGATCCATAATAATGTTAGTAATACAGTAAATTTTTCTTACGTGCTATGGTTAGTACAATACAAAATTACTTAATTTTAGTGAAAAGAAGTGAAAGTCTAGACCACTACCCTACGCACGTGTAGTTGCACCCAATGTAGTTGGTAGGGGCAGTCCAGCCTATTGGCAACAACGGCTAGGATGCTATTAGCGCTGCCGCGCACACGTATCATAAGTGAGGCGGCCTTCTTGCGCATAATGGCATGAAAGCCATCTGTGTGCGCCTCCGCGGATGCACTACAGTGTCGCGGCAGCCCCATCAGCATCCTAAAAGCGTTGACAATGAGACAGAAACTTTAGAGGCCACTTTTTGTAAATATACATTTATCCTCAAATTTATCATTTGCAATCATCATCATCATCAGCTTACACGCATCCATTGCTGGACATGAGTCTCCCCTTAAGCAGGCCGAGTCTCCCGGTGTTGCGCCGCCCGCATCCAGCCGCTGTCGGTCACCTTTCTCAGGTCGTCTGTTCATCTTGCCCCAGTGCGTCCTACACTTCGTTTTCCTTGACGTGGTCGCCATTCCAGAACAAGTCTGCTTCATCGGTGATCAACCCTCCTGCAGATATGTCCGGCGCACTGCCACTTAAGGTTACTGATTTTGCGAGCTACATATGTCAGTCACTTTAGTTCTCTGACATATGATTTCATTAGGAATTCGGTTCATCAGATAAACCCCTAGCATAGATCGCTCCATCCCACACTGAGCGTCTTTGAATTTGTGGACGAGGCCTATTGTTAATGTCCACGTCTCGGCTGCATAGGACAAAACTGGCCATCATTTACAATACTGTTTCAAAGCTAAACGGAAACAGAAGCATAGATTTTGTCGTTCAAGTATGCAGAAGCTGTATAAGTTTGTTACTTCACTGTTTTAAATCTCGTACCGACCGTTACATACTAGAGCTGTGTCGATCAATAAATCCTGATAATCCCGGGTCGATCATGATCCATGCGTAATGTGATTGGGTCAAATTATTCGATCATATGTTCGATCCTTTAGCGGGTTACTCGTCATTCACGATCACGATTGCTCTGTCGAAAAAAGTTAATGTTCGACTCAAGTAAACAGTGTGTTGACAGCGAAATAACGAACAGGGTTCGTCCCTAGACTTCACACAATAATAATATTGTCAGTTGTATACTGAGTGTGATGCAAATTGTTGAAAACCCTCTAATATTACAAATATAAAGTCCAATTTTGTGAGCGTGACCCGCGCTGGGTGGAACAAAAATGATCGAATATTTTAGAGGCCCGCAATCGGGGTCATCGGGTATGAGTACTATTCGATTCATTTTAACGCGATCGAACATGATCGACACAACTCTATTACATACATAATAAAAATGGGACAATAAAGAAAGTATACGTAGAACAGATTCGAAAAACAACTCTACATTCCTGATATTTATCGAACACGAGCAGCTACTGTCTTCGTTTTTATATAACCTACCGGAGCATTTCAATTAAAAATTTATCTTTACATTGCATTACTTTCAAGATAAAAATCACTGATTTATCACTATTCATTACGTCAGCCGTACCAATGTCACATATCCATCATTATTGGTCCTCAAGGGACTATGCGTTTTTAATTGTTGCATGTCAATCTTGAGATAAGAAATCTTTGGAATCGCAATGCGTGCTGCAGCGGACATTTTCAGCTTTTTTCGCAGCGAGCCCGCAGCATTCGTTTTTCTCGTGCAACTCCACCCGCCTGCCTACACCACCGGGTGGGGGGCTAGGGAGCTTCCTGCACCCCGATAGCACCGTGCGCGGAATTTGATTAATGCAATGTTCACGATAATTATTCCAGTTACTATTTTTTGACAGCTAAAGTTTTTTCGTTCACGTTGATTTTGTTACTGTGCCGTCCCGAAACGTGATATTGTGGACGTTTTATTATTCTGTTGAAAATTCGAATGCGTTTTATTTATTTATAGGATTCATTTTGCATTCCGGATACGAGAGTATGACGTAACTGTATAAGGCAATTTTATATTCATATTTACGAGTGCCTACGGTACGGATAATTTTTAAACATAAGTTGGCTCGATAGGGTGCGACTTACACGAGAGCGACATAAGAATAGCAATATCTCGCGCTTTAGGTCTCTCTGGTACAATTCGCGCCCTATTGTGCTAGCCCTTCTGGTTTGAAAAGAATGAATTAATGAATGATATTTATTTGCTTAAATATGGTTTACAATAGGTGGTACAAGTACACATAATAAAACATTACCTACTCATATTTAACCGCTATCGGCATGCAAATCTATGGATGTCAACATTTTGGCATCTAAACAATTATAAAGTCCTATCATGTATAAAGATAACATATTATAATAATAAGTTATTGCCATGTCATGAAGATGTCAAAAAATATAAAAATATTATATACATACCTTATCTAATAAGTTAAGTGGTCAAATTTATTGAGAATTATATGTAAAGAAGTCATTAATTGAATATAATTTTTTATCTCTTAGCCATGACATCAGCTGACGTTTAAATAGACGATTATTATTTATCATTTTTGTATCAGAGGGTAAAGCATTATATATCCTTACACACATGGCCCCGCACTATTTCTGGTAGTAACATAATTTAATATAACTATTACAAATTATTATTAAACTATTACTAACAAACAAACATTTATATTGTGAATGTCTCGCGTCTTTTAAAAAAAAAATTATTATATACAAAATTGGATACTTCAAAGATACAAGACAGCGGTAAGATGTTAAGATACTTAAATAACGGCCTACAAAATTCTCGGGGTCCTAAACCACACATTGCCCGTACGCATTTTTTTTTGTGCTGTAAATATTTACTTACTTTTGTTGAATTTCCCCAAATCCTGTGTGAATATCCTGTGACATAGTACGAGTAAAAACAGTCGTGGTAGCCAAATAGTTTGACCTACCACCCCTCAAGTAGATGCCACGGGGCCGAGTCCGGACTCACATTTTTATGAGTTTCTCGGCATTCATGTACGAATTTTAATTAGAAATTTACGTGATGAAACGTTTTTTTTTCTAATAGTAAGTGACGGGACGAACAAATCGTCGGCCTGATGGTAAGTGACACGGCTGTCCATAACAGTGCCACTAGAATTTTAAATCATAAAGATCTGAGGGGCACTGCCACTGCGCCCGTCACATTGTGACATAGTAAGTTGACAAGTCCCATGTGCCAGTAATATCACCAGCACCCTTACCATTCAAAATCAGAACGCAATAATACTTACATTACTGCTTGGCGGCAGATATAGGTAAGGTGGGAGTACTTCCCTGGACGACTCTTTCACAAGGAAATCTACTGTTACTAAACACAACCCTCAGAAAACGTGTGAAGTCCCAACCCGCATGGGCCCAACGTAGCGGACTTTGGCTTAAATTTTCGCGTGAGAGACCCGTGTCCAACAGTGGGGCGTATAAATGGATTTACGATAATGATGATAATACGAATACTAGAATTAATCTGAGAATCAGTCAATTTTGAAAAGTTCGTTTCGTAAATTGTCTTAACAGGAATAGAACCCGGAATTGTCACTTTTGGCACCCAGAGAGTAAACCCTTGGGCTACTGAATGCGTTGAATAAAATTCAGCTGGCATAGTCGATTTTAATACCCTTTTCACACAACCCACGGCGGCACAATTTATACCGTTTTTATGGGTAGATTGTGTACATAGCTCGAAGGATAGCCAAGTAGAAGTGGCAGTGGGTAGGGTACATAGCTCGTAGAACTGATGCCGCTGGGACAGAAAGGTTCTCCAATGGAGAACACGAACCGGAAAGCGTTCAGTGAGACGGCCCCCTACTAGATGGATGCACGTTGCGTCCGATCGGCTGGTCTGGAAATCTTTGGGGGAGGCCTATGTTCAACAACAGACGTCTTCCGGCTATGATAATTGTGTGTTTAATAATAGAAACTAACTTCTAGAGTACTACACATAACATTATTAAATAGGTTCAACCGTTAAGCGTGCAACACACAGAGCGAGTGCGAATTGCGGTCGGGAGCGCGCTCGATGTGTTGTCGTCCATAAAAATACACGGAATTAGACCCGCCGCGCTCCCGACCCGACTCGCGCCCGACCCGCATTCGCTCTCCGTGTATTTCACGCTTTAACCGAATTCAGGGCGACCAATTGAACTACAAATCCAGCTAACAAACCTTACAAATTTGTCTGTGCGTTTATTCAGATCATTGTTTTTTATTTTAACGGATTTTTTGCCGGCGGTACGGCCTGTGACAAATCTATGAAAGTTTTTCTTTACTCAACCAGGTACCTTTACAGTCACCTAGTTAGATGTTTTAACTATTGAATATTAGGGTATCTTACAAACATGATATTCATATATTTTTTGAGAAATTATTCCACTACTTTGTTATTATTGACACAAAGATAGAACAACACAAAGTTTCAGTGTTAGTAGGTCAAGCAAGCGCCATACAATACCAGCCCGCATACAGCGAAAAGTACTTACTTCAAGTACAAATTTACTTTACAAACTTCGGGAAAGAATACCAAACGGGGGCCCGTTATTTGGCTTGTACAATAAGGATAAGAAATAAACGAATCGCGCATAACAACAAGTGTCGAGAAAAGTCACATGTCAGATTTTAAATTGAACAATTTAATTTACACAGGCAGTGCGCTCGAGAGAGCGAGACACCCGTCATCGAGCGAGAGACAATCATTTACATGTTTCACCGATCTCTCGGTGGAACATGTAAATGATTGACTAAAATTTAAATCGTATCCTATTAAAAATAATAAGATCCACGTGAAACAAATTATGTATATATTTAAAATTTCTATAACTATCCTTTTTAATCATAATAATAATAATAATAATAACGCACACATTCATGGCCTTGCACTAGGGAACCCTGAATCGCGGGTGCCATGGATAGACACATAGACAACCACAAGTTACACCCAAATTCACAAAAGAAATAAATGTAGGCCATACAAATATTTCTCCCGGCCCGGGAATCGAACCCGGGACCTATGCATGGCAGTCCAGCATGGCCAGCATAAGTGGAGAGAGTATGAAAGCATTGATGCGTGTTCATGAAGCGTAATGTGTGTGTCAGTATTATAGTAAGTGGAAAACAGTGTGCTCTGCCTACCCCAATGAAAAATAAGCAAGAACAAAATTACCATTACTTGCTATGAGGCGGGAAAGACTGATATGGCCACCGGTGGTACATCATCGCCCTATCAACCAATAAGTGTCCCGGGGCGGGTTGCGCCACCGATGGACACGGTGAAATTATGCCTCATCTCTTTATAATTAGCCTATTATCTTTAGTTTTTTTTTTGCCAGTTTTGACAGTTTTACGGGAGGCCTATCCAGCCCGACTTCAGCCACTGCTGGATATAGGCCTCCCGTAGTTTGTGCCATGCACCACGATCCTGTGCTAATCTCACCCATCTACTGACCGCAACTATGACAATGTCGTCCACTCATCTCGCTACAGAGCGTCCCTCGTTTCTATATCCATTTCTTGACCACTGTCAGTTATAGCCTTGCTCCACTTACTCGTTTTAACACAATTCATCAGAAATAATTTGGTATGTTTATTTTCGTTATTTGACTGTTGCACAGGGCGGGAAAGTCAACTTTAGCACTTCCTCTCAAGGCGGCGTGAGTTTCCTAATATACCAAAAGTTAAGTGTAGTGTGACCACCGGTGGTACACTACGCCTGATGGACCAGCTGTCCGTGCTCCACCGGTAGTACACGCCAGTCTGAACGTGTTAATAACTTTGGAATATGCTACGTTTCGACACATTCCAGAGCCTATTTGTATTTAAGTTTTTTTTTTACACACTCATCACTCCGAAACTCCGGAAGGCCACGGAGGCAGTTAAGTTGTTTAGTTTAGCTTTGGGTATAATGATGTATATTGTCACTGAATACATAATATTATTATTTTTAGATAGAACGGTATTTGTACGGTCGGCGACAACTACTTAAGTCTACACAAGTTATTAGAACTATTTGTAGAAAATTGTATCCTACGTCAATAATGTATAGCTTCAAAAAGTGACACACTGGCTTAGTATTGACCAAGTATACCATTAGCAAAGTTGACGGCTTACCACCTGAAGGGTTATTATTGGATACAGGCAGGCAACAGCGGTCAGTAGCAGGGTGGCAGGTTGCTTGTTTTTGTTAAACAATGGATTTTAAATATAAGGAGCGGGGCTAGCTACTATCTCAGCTTCCAAACAAAATTGTTTTAGAACTGGTAAAACTTCAACTTCGCTGATAGTACAACGGATGTATAAAGTCTGTATCAATTTGCGTAATCTTAATAAATAAGTAAACAGAGTCTCACGTGTTCTCTAGAACATTTTTAACGCGAAAATCTACTTAAGATATTAATAAAAAAGGAAATTTCAAGATTTTTGTTAAAAATTTTTAACGAATTCGACGCCTTTCCCGGCGCATTGTCATTGTGGGTGCACGTAGTCATTGTCGCGACTGTATTGTCTTACGATGGCCATTAACACTGCCACTAATTGGTTGATTTTGTCCACGGTGAAGCTCGAGGCTTGAGAAAAGACAAAATTATGCTCTAAATAACAAGATATTGTAGTTGTATCCCTGCCTCCTCACTAAGAGGATCATTACTGGAATTGCACAGTTTTACGGCGTAGTCATGTTTAAACAAAATAAATAAGATTTCTGTTCTAATGGTAACATAATAAAGCACATAATAAAACATATCGGACTCTTATTTTATTTATTTATTATTTTATTTTATTTTATTTGGGATAACAATAGCCATACTTAATACTGTTCTAACCTTAACGTACGTTAACATTTTTGGATAGGCCAATTACAGTTACCCACAGAAATGGATGTATAATATTAAGACTAAAAACAAATATAGGAATGAATAAATATAAATGAAATTACATAATCTTGTCTCTGATAAAAGAAGAACAAATGAAAAAGTAAGAGAAAAAGAACATTAAAATAAGTTAAGTAGTGCATGAATATCAATACATATTAATAATAAAATAATACATACATATAATACATTAAACTTATATACACAACAATATTATGTATTTAATATAGAAATATATAACGTCATACTACCATTTTGTAGGACTGCGAATCTTGCATAATATATATTGTGCAAATGACCAAATTATATTTGACCAAGCTGACAAATCGTTTGATAGTTCTAATTTAACGTTTGTTTTGAAGCAGTGTTTAGAATGTACGAAAGGGTCAATATGTCCAAATTGGTTATTATACGTTCGAAGAATACTCGTGAGAACAGCATTCTTGCCGTAATTCGTGGAGTGGAAGGGGACATGAAAAACTCGTAGTGTTACACTCTTCAGCAATTCTGGGCAATTCAAACGTCCACGCACAATGTCATATTTAAGGCCCATGTCCAGCATATCCCGACGTTCTTCAAGAGTGAGGAGACCATAAGCGCGGCAGTCTTTAATGTAATTATTGGTAAAATGTTTTCATTTATAGTTAAGGTGTTAAATATTTCTTTTCTGAATACGAGTAGTAAAGATGGGTGACCACACGGGAGTTGCGTATTCCAATACATTTCGCACATATGCAAAATAAACGACTTTAACGTAAATGGCCGACACGTTCACATTACGAAGCCTAAGTTACGGTAGGATCTTTCAGTTATGTAATTAATGCGAGAGATAAACTGCATTTTATCGTCTAGAAGAACTCCCAGGTCACGCACCACCTTGACTCGCTCTATAATGGAGTTATTAAAAGTGTATTGGAATATAATTGGGTTTTTCTTGCGAGTAAAACTAATGCCCTAGCTGTAATTTCCAATGCTGACTGTAATATTGTTATTTGTATAGTACGAAACTGATTATTTAAGTCGTGTTGTTGTTGTGTAGTTCACAGTATGTAGTATTGTAGTATGTAGTTCCCCCCATATGTCTAATAATAAAGTCAGAAAAATATGGACAAATTTGATGTCGTTGATCGACCTTTTAAGAAACCATGCTGTGATTGAGGTATTCCACGCTCATCACAAAGTAAATAGAGAAAACAATAAACGATTTTGTCAAAGAGTTTGCTAACTACATTTAAAATGGAAACGGGACGATAATTCTGTATAGATGACTTGGAGCCTTTTTTATGGCTGGGGATTATGTGAGCTCTCTTCCATACTTCAGGAAATATACATTTACTCAAGGACTGCCGAAACAAAAGAGCAATAGGCAATGATAAACTTGCCGCACAGGAATGTAAAAATACATATAGTAGGTGAAATACCGTCACACCCCGGCCCCTTAATTTTTTCCAGTGACGTTAACAGTTTATAAGCACAATCCTTGGTAATACTGATTTGTGATATAAATTCAGAGTTAGAATAAGTAATAGTGGAAGTTTAATGGTGAACATTAGCTGTTCTTTTAATGAATACGCTTTCAAAGAACCTATTAAATGCAGAGCAAATATCACGGCCGTCTTTGTATTTATTAGCATTCAATGTAAAATATAGGATAACAAGAACCGCCTCTCTTCGATTTTACATATTTCCTAAAAAAATTTTATCAAATGAAAGTCGTAAAAATAATACGAATAGAAAGGAGTAGAAAATAATTTATTTGACGAAGGCAAAAATACATAACAGAAAAGATAAAAAAAAGAAAAAAATAGAAAAACTGAGTTAAAATCAGGCTTGACAAAAAACAATAAATCATTGTATGGCACTCTGCATGTCCCGTCGAATAGGTCATCATGCGCTGATTTTCAGTTGACAACCATCGAACTAATATAATAAAATCTAGGCTGCGCACGGCGTAACAAAAACCAATCCAGGTTTGACCATACAACGTCATTCGCCATCTAGCTGATAGATTACGTAAAAATAAAGTAAACACCTTACAAAAAAGAAAAAAAAACACCAAGCGTCGGGACGAACGAGTTGTGCGTCTGAGGGTAGTATTTCCCTGGACGTTCTTTTTCACAAGGAGCTCTACTACTAGGAAATTATAATGTTACTTATTGTGCTATTATACTTATTAAGTTCTTACTGTTTATAACATGTAACGGTTTTTCTACTGAATTCCCAAAAACCACAGACGAAATAATCCGGCCGAAATTTATAAAAACATTCAACAAAATGTCGTACCCTTGTTTGGTGGTAAAAAAGAGCCCATGTGCAAAATGACAACTTTTCAAGAGAGACGTTTGAAGATGAACGAAATTAGTCGATACCTTTTATATGCTTAAAGGGGGTAGTTATAAATTTTCATATAAAGGCTACCATGTGATGAAAGCACTTTTGATGTTCACATATGTCTAACAACTTTGTTTGATCATCAAATGTAAATACAAAACTATTTATTTCATACAGGATGCATATTAACAATAAGGTACTTAGAGTGGTTATATTTGTGGGAAACTGGAGCCTATACAAGGTCTAGGCTCTGTATGATAGGTCTACAGGCACCTACTCCGAGTGTAGGATAACAAATCAAGTGGATAAGGCGGAGACATGAGATTAAACTACATTAAACATTATGAACTATAATTAAACAATAATTGTGTGTGACTTGAGTGTGTGTGTGTGTGTGTGTGTGTGTGTGTGTGTGTGTGTGTGTGTG
>NW_020654520.1:3783204-3808583 GCF_003589595.1 Hyposmocoma kahamanoa
GTGTGTGTGTGTGTGTGTGTGTGTGTGTGTGTGTGTGTGTGTGTGTGCGTGTGTTTGTGTGTATGTGTATGCATGTGAGCACGCATATACTTTATTTTTTTATATTACAAGTATAACAAGTGAATGTTACAGATTTTGTCTGGAAAAATTTTCATTCATTTAGATTGGCACCTACTGGTAGCCTTATGCAATGATAAAGAGTATTTTTACACTTATATTTCTTGACATAATATACGGATATTTTGTTGTTAATTTTGTTGTACAAAAAGGGTCCGAGAAAGTCGAAAATCTTTGAGCATTGCTTGTTGACACAGCTTTAGATGGGAAGATGTTTTTAAATCTGGATTTTATATAAAAATATAAAATCCAGATTATAAAATATAAAATCCATTTTATATAATAAAAAATATAAAAGTGATGGTTCATATGGTAAAGTAGTGTGCTGTTTAGAATTATATTCTGTATAAATAATAGTCGCACTGTTAGAATATTCCAACGTTGATACAATTCACGGGCAGGAAATCTAAACGGTAGAGAGTTACAAACTATAAGGATATCTCTTCGAGAGCATTCTAGTTTTAGTTCATTGATGTTGATATACCTCCATTAAAAGATTATTGTCACGTTTTACAGTTACAATTCAGTTTATTGCAGTTTTTTTACAAAAGATTGTGGTAACAAATATCAAAAAGTACCAGTGCAGCATGATTGCACTAGGGTGCATAAGATTGATGCAAGCGGGACGCGAGCAGCCGCGGCGTAGCGCGGGGTAGGAGTGATGGATCACCAGGGCAATATACATTGTACATATGATACAGGTATGTTGTACGAAGATAATGGTTACGGGATCTGGGAATCGATTTTTATTTGAATCGTTTAGAAACATGTTTTTGGAACATTTCTTCTGAGTCTGCATTACAGTCTAGTACATTTTTACAGAGAAGGGATTTAGTTTGTAAGAAGGTAGATTTGTACATACATGGATATATAACACGGAAGTCTGACAACGCAACTGAGAGATTAATCTGTAGAATAATATGTAATTATATTAGACAACAACACATACGTTGCTTGCATCCCAAAGTAAGTAACTAAAGCACACTTATGTTATGGAAATCGGAAACAACGACGGTACCATAAACACCATACCAGACCCGAGACAATACAAAAAGTTAGTTTTTCTACATTGACCCGGGCGGGGCCCGAACCCGGGACCTTAGACTGGGCAACACCATAAAACCGGTATGCAAGCCACTCGACCACGAAGGTAATAATAATAATGTGCCAGCCGTCCACACCAATAACACAACAATAACGAATGAAATTTCGGGGCACTACACAGACAAGAATCAATTTAGAAAAGTCATTTCCCAAATTGGTCCTTCCGGGAATCGAACCCGGGACCACCTTCGATTACATCCATAGCAGTTGTAGTGCCACTCAGAACTTTAAATTGCAAAGATTTAAGGGGCACTGCCATTGCGCCCGTCACTCTGAGACATAAGTTGACAAGTCTTATTTGCCTGTAATTTCACCAACACCCTTACCCTTCAAAACCGGAACACATTAATGCTGACATTACTGCCTGGCGGCAGAAATAGGTAAGGTTAAGGCAGTACTTCTCTAGACGAACTCTTTCACAAGGAGCTCTACTGCCACCGAAATTGATGCACAATTGTAGTAGTTTCAATTTATAACGTTCAAGATTATTATCGTAATACAATGATGGCGAGATTTTATTTAAAAAATTATTATGTAGAATTTTATTCTGATTCCATGACATCTAGCCAAGTTAAAAAAAACATAGTAGGATAGTAAAACTGTTCACACAACTGTTGCTTTAACTCATTAGGCCCATGTGACCAACCACGTGTGGTGTCACACATGTCATTTGTACCAACATCATTACCACCTTAGACCTTTAACGACGTGGTTAACCCGTTTCTTTCGACGAGATCATTTTATTTCGGTTTCTTTTTTTGAAATATTGATGATTAAAAATTCAAAAATGGCACCCTCGGTCTAATTAGACCATATCTCCAAAATGACAATTTTCAGGAGAACGGTTTAAAAATTTTACGAAGGAAATTTATCACTTTTCTATGGTTACATTTTAAACAGTTATAAAAGTTGCACATATGCATACTTTGTTTCATGGCGTTCGTATTATTTTTATGACTTTCGTGCATTAGTAGCAGTAGAGCTCCCTGTGAAAGAGTTCGTCCAGAGAAGTACTGCCACCTTACCTATTTCTGCCGCCAAGCACTAATGTGAGCATTACTGCGTTCCGGTTTTGAAGGGTAAGGGTGCTGGTGAAATTACTGGCACATGGAACTTGTCAACTTATATCTCAGGGTGACGAGCGCGGTGGCAGTGCCCCTTAAATCTTTGCAATTTAAAGTTCTGGTTGGCACTGCAACTGGTATGGACTTGTTCGTTCATATCATAAAAAAATAACAAATGTGATAAAAGCACATATAATATATCGCACGTTCAAAACAATACTGTCACTACACGAAAATCTCGCTTTTTCAAATTTAAACTTATTTTCATAAACTGTAAAAGCTGTAACCCTAAAGTTGATTTTCTTTTATTTTCTGTCGGGATAGGTAGAGACTACAGCCTTCCACATGCTACGATCCTGACACACAACTTTCGCCTAATCAAAACGCATCAGTGCTTTCATACACGCTCTTCGGTTAAGTATTACTTGACCTGGCAATTATTTTGGTCGGCGTACGTACACCATGGTTGACCTTTACCATCTTTATTTTATAGTGTAATATTTTGTAACAGAGTGTTGTGTAAAGCGACCAAAGTGATGATTTTAGTGGCTTAACGGTTTGCACTGTGGGCACTGGATGAGGAGGACCTGGGTTTGACTCCCGGTAGGACCTATTCGGCAAAAGCACTTTTCTGAATTGGTTCTGGGTGTTTGTGGTACCGTCGTTGTTTCCTATTTCCATAGCACAAGTACTTTAGTTATTTATTTTGGTATCAGAGCAACGTGTCATGTTGTCTAATATATCAACATATCGCGACGAACGAACAAGTCTCGGGTCTGGCGGTAAGCGACACGCCTGTTATAACAGTTGCAGTGCCACTCAGAGCTTTAAACCGCGAAGTTCGGAGGGGCACTGCCACTGCGCCCGTCACCCTGAGACATAAGTTGACTAGTCCCATGTGCCTGTTTTATCACCAGCATACCTACCCTTCAAAACCGGTACGCAATGCCCACATTACTGCTTGGCGGCAGAAATAATAGATAAATAAGGTAGCAATACTTTTCTGGACGAGCACTATCACTAGGAGCTCTGCTACTAAGAATGTAATTTATTAATTTATGTTGTACTCATATGATGATTGTCGATAATATGTAAGTATTTCGACCATGTAAATTCAAATTATTTATTGCATTCATGTTGGTACATAGGCCTTAAGTTAGATAGTACAGATCAAACATGAACCCTGTAACAGCAGTGTCAATCCTAAATTCTAAATAAATCTCAATTTGTATTACAATTTTTAACTTATTTTTTAATTTGTTATTCGATAAAATAAACAAAATAAAAATTATTACTAATCGTCAACACTAATAAGCTCATTTTAGTTCTATTTTTAAAGTAGTTTATGGTTAAGTTATTTAGAATTTTATAATTTCATTTAATTTCTCATCAATTTCTAAATTCCAAAATTTGTCTGCACGTATAACTATATATATATACATGCAGACATTACATAGAAACATATATGAACCCTGCAGGACACAGCAATACAGGAATTAGGCAGATCGACGCTACAGAAACTTATCGTCTAAACATTATTGCAATGTATAGTATAGTTTTTATTAACAAGAATGTTTTTTAAGTTATTAATGAATATATTTGTTTCATTTTCTTGTTTTATATGCTCAGGCAGTATGTTGTATTTGTTTAAAGACTTTGTATATGGCCTCGATTTATGCAATTCCAATTTTGATACCGGTACTACGAGATTATTTCCGTACCTTGTTGTATGGCGTCGGGGTTCATCTTTCAATTTAGTGCTAAATTATGGGTACTTTTTTATAAATTTGCAAATTTCTGCAATGTAAATTAATGTTAGAGTTAAGATTTTGTATTTTCTAAAGAATGGTTCACAGATCTCTGTTCGTGGTATATTTGCTAGTATTCTAACGCAGTTTTTTTGTTTAATAAAGAGGTCGTTTACAGTTGTACTATTTCCCCACAATATGATGCCGTATGGTAGCCATGCGTAGGCGTACGCGTAGTAAGCATTCAGGGCAGTTTGTAAATTAGGTGACTTCTTTATTTGTTAAAGTGCTGTTGAAGCACTATCTTGAAACCTAATGTCGAATCGCAGATCTGCTATGAAACTGGTGAAAGAAGTGTTAAAGGTCTCATGAATAGACAGACAACCACACCAAACAACAAACCTGGTCTTTCCAAACTCACAGAAGTTATGGAGCCCCTTAGCCTACGGAGAGACTTTGGCTCTCTCGGTGTGAGCTGGTGCCACCGTCTCGTTTGTACCATCGCACCTCCCGCCAAAGGAGTAGAGTCCATGCCCACAACTTAGATGCCTGGCATTGTAAGACCACGCGGGCATCTTGTTTGGTTCTTCCTCGAACCTGCAAGGTGCGAAATCCTCCTCTTGAAGTATTTCCTTTGCGTTATGACATGGGATTCTTCAAAAAGCGTGTTTACAGGGCTCTCAAAGGTTGGCAATGCATAGGCAGCTCATCAAATGTCCATGGGCGACGATCCTATCAAATGGCTCGTCTACTCGTTTGCCTCCTTCTTTACATAAAAAAAAATCCCTCATAATAAGTATTTCGGAACTTTTAATTTAGGAATTTAATAATAGAAGCAATCACTCTGAGGCACTACTCAAAACACGTAGACCAAAATCAATTTAGAAAAGTTCATTTCCAAAATTGGTCCTACCGGGTATCGAACCCGAGACCTACTCATTTAGCGCCCACAATGCAAACCTTTGGATCGCTGTTGGGAGTCGTCATTATAAGGAAATAAATGTTTAATATCCTATCTTCATTAATATTCTAATCTACTTCGATCAGTATTTAAAATATATCGCGTAAAATTTTATCGTTACACTGATGCGATAAACAAAACTAATCTTTAAGAACAAAGAATTTGTCTTACGACATACAGCGAGTGCCTCACAAATATCCAAATGCCTAATCAATCTTATAATTTGAATAATATTACAGGGTTTTGCTTTAGAGGATGACTGTTCGAAGTTTTAACCGTGCAACCGGTCCGACGACTTTTTGTAGGAATCCACCCTCATCCGTCGACCTGCACTTGATGTCTAACCTGCACACGCGAGTGTACAATTTAACATCATTAAACAGAGTTGAAAATCCTCTGTCAGTGTATTAGTTTCGTTGTCACGACCTAAAGGATAATGTAAGGATGTAGCCAATAACTTCTCAATCGATCTTGATACTTAACATTAGCGAGTATGGTTGTTTTTAAATCGTAAGCAGTGAGAAGAACACATAAGATGATTATCGTCCGTTTGACCCGTCATGTTATGTCCTGAGAACGTTCGAATGGCGATTAAACTGTTGCCTTCATCTCGATTGAGTTTTTGTTAACGTTACTCGAATGAGGAATTGGTCAGTAAAAGCGCGTAAGTAAATCAAAAAGCGACGTTATTGCAGTGATACAATAAAGATCATTTACGAAACAAAACAAAAAGAAAATTTACTAATTAGCAACTCATTCGTTTACTGCCGGGACAGGTTTTTCTCTATGAATACGGCTTAGGGACTTGAAATGTTCTTCTTCCCTTTTTATGATACCAAGCGACGGGAACAAGTCGTGCGCCTGGCGGTAAGCGACACGTCTGTTCATAGCAGTTGCAGTGCCACTCAAAGTTTTAAATAGCAAAGATCTGATGGGCGTTGCACCTGCGCCCGTTATCATGTTAACAAGTCCCATGTGCCTGTAATTTCACCAGCACCCTTCAAAACCGGAATGCGGCAATGCTCATATTACTGCTTGGCGGCAGAAACAGGTAAGATGGCAGTACTTCCCTGGACGAACGCTTTCATAAGGAGCTTTAGTGCTTCTGACTTATAGGTATTTGAGTCGTTGTACGACTTTACGCTAAGTAAAGCCTTGAGTTTTTTATACATTCGTAGTAGGTGAGAGTTCCCGGACTATCAGAAATCTCATTTTTCTATTATCAACAATGACCAATGAAGTATAATGTCAGTGCCATGGAATAATTTATTTTTTTAACAATTAATTTAACTTCATAAAAATTTATATTATTATTAATAAGATTGAACACTCAGAAAAAATTCCTTCGATCCGGCCGGATTCGAACCGAAGTCTTCTAGCATACCGTGTCAGACGCTATACCAACTAAGCCACGGAATAAACCAGCGGCCCTCGCACTTTTTCTATGTGCTTGCGTCGTATCTTTGTATTTGGTTTTTCCAACGACTTTTTAGCCGTAGCGCCATCTATGAGAAATCTATGATATTTCGTCACCTAGTTAGATACCTTTACAGCTACCAGCCCCGTAAAAATTTATATTGTAAAAATAAAATAATTTGTAAAACATAATGCAGCGTAAATTGGACTGCTCTTTATAAAATTAAAAATAAAGTATTTAATTAATAACTTTTATAACTATAATGAAAAAATAGGGTGGTTTGCATTAATATTAGGCGTAACTGGACTAGTACATTAATATTAGACCTCAGCCAACTGTGACCGTGGGACCTGTAAAGGGCCCGAAACGTTGGGCTGTTTGAAAAAACAAATATAGGCGATTTAAATCCGGAAATTTCCTTATTTTTTTAAGTTACACAAATTTTTAATCAGTGGCACTGATGCCGTTTTATTTTGTTTAAGTATGCAAGTGTTACGAATATGTCCACCAAGATGAGCTGTTCCTGACCTCTCTGGTAACCAAACGGGACGTCCTTATAGAAAATACTTGAGGCTCGCTAAGATTAAATTTATAATGTCTGACAAAAATCATTAATCAATTTATTGACTGATAAAATTTACAAGAGTTCGTATTTTTAAATGACAAACCCCTGCCTTCATTGTAAAATGTTTGACCTTTGTTTATTTATTTTGACGTTAGATAGATAGATAGATAAATGCATTATTCACTAATATGACACAAATACAGATCCAATAGACGAAAATTAAAACATTTTTGTCATAGCAATGAAAGGGCCCTGACTTCTCAGCTTATGCCAGGAGCTGGTGTTCAATCTGAAACGTTTAAAATGACCTATATAACTATCACCGCGATTAAATTACTGAATGACTTATAACAACCATGTGTTTACGCCCGTGTGATATTATTAAAAAAAAAACATGTTACACCTGGTTTAACCTGTGGAAGTATATACCTTTTGTATTTGTATGCCTAATGTATGGCTGGACACAGTGAAACTATTCTTATATTGCCAACTTCTTTAGAACCTGTGTTTTCACTAATAAATGGATTACAAATAACTACAAACATGAATATTCAATTCTAGTGTTTTAATTTTACAAAAATGTTATTAACATTGCTTACATTATTAATATAGTTTAAAATCCCATTAAATTAGTGTTAATTTAATAATTTTGCAATGTTCATGTAATTTCGTAACAATGTTAACATTTTTACAATATGATTAATCCAATTTTAAAAATTTAGTTTTAAACAATTAAAATTACTATTAACAAGTATTAGATAAACAGAGGTCCCCCAAAAAAAACTGTGTTGGGGGATGGATGGAAGAACAAAGAAAACTAACTCGTATCTATTGTAAGATATTCAGACGTACAAAAATCATGTAAAATTCCACATCATTAAATATAAGTTGGCGATAATTAGCTCAAACTGCGAAATGGCAAGGGTCAGTGCAGCGACCTTCACTCGTTCATTACCAAGGCGAGCTATAGGGTTGGCGCTTTGGTCAGCAAAACCAAGCTACAGACAGTGTCTGTCAGATGTTGCAGCGGTAATTAGTAGTCAGCCAAATGATAGGGGTCAGTGCAGTGACCTTTACTCGTTCATAAACAAGATACTGCTGTAGGGCTGGCACCCTTGTCAATAAAAATCAGTTACGAATCCTGTCAAGTATTGCAGATTACAGAGACCGGTGTAGCGACTGTAGTTTGTTTATAATTGAGATACCGCGTTAGAGCTAGCTCTATGGTCATCATTAGTGATCAGCTAAAGTAAAGAATAACGTGGACATTCCCTTCTAAAAATACCAGGAGTTCTCGGAACTGATTATATTTGAAATAATAATAATAACGCACATACTTGACATAGCCCCGCACTAGGGAAACCTGTGTCACGGGTGCCATGGACATACATAGACAATTACGAATTACAAATTACAATCACAAATATTTCTCCCGGCCCGAGAATCGAACCTGAGACCTCTGCGTGGCAGTCCGACGTGGTAACCGTTCGACCACAGAGGCAGTATATTTATTGAAATTTGAGTACATTGGCGACAAATTATTATTTCGTATTAAGTATTTGCTACAAATTATTGTGGCAAAAAATAATATTTTCATTGTGTTTCTATAGATAGGTACGTATTTAAATACTTTAGCCAATTAATAAATAAGCATGATACAATCTGTATTTTGGAATATTTAGAAATAAACGATAAAAACAAATATTACACGCATTGACGAAATAGGTATGTCCATACTAAGAAGACGTTCATACTTTTAGTAGATTAACTCCGTCAATTCCAATCACTGGTCAACATAAAACAGCAATAAATCCTGTAAAATAAGGAGGTTCTGGGTTTGATTCTCAGAAGGACCAATTTGAGAAATAAACTTTTCTAAATTGGTTCCTGGTCTTCGTGTTCAGAGTTGTGTGCTCCGGAGGGAAATTCCGTTGATCAGGCAATTGGTGTAGTTATCTAGCCCATTATTATTATCAAATTTTGCATCGGAAATTAGTCAAGAAAATGACAGAGGTCAGTTTCAGACTGTCAGACCTTCAGTCATTTATAGCTTAGATATTGCGATAGGTCTGGCACCATGGTTAAAAATATTAGGCAAAATGACAGATTAAATGCATTGCGTTATGACCGGAAGTCTACCAACAAGTACAGTAAGCAATTATTTTCGCTGAAGGCAGCTGCAACTGTTAAGGACAGGCGTGTCGTTTACCACCAGGCGCACGAATTGTTCGTCCCGTCAAGCGGTATCGTACAATCAATTTATTATTATTATTTAATTATATTTTAGCTACGCATCATTACGGTAAGTTCCGATATATCGGACACGTTAAATTACTTTAACCGTTTTTGAATAGAGAATTTTCTTTTTTTTAATCGCTCTTTCTTATGGTAATTAAAACGGATGTTGCACACTTAGCGCATTTTACTTAGTAACCGGCGGAATACAGTCTGCCAACTGATTTGATAGATTATATTATCCGAATTGATGCGAGTGTTGTCGAAAAACTAATTAACATTTATAAATTGATTTCACATTCTTGTCTAAAAATTCTATGAATAAATTCGAAGTTGTCAACCCTGAGCACGAAACCGTCTCTGGTCCTCGCCAACCCGCCCGGCCGGTGAACGTTGCATATCTTCTAGACCCGGTTCTTGTTTTATGCTGTTGTCTTTTTCTACTATTCATCTCTTAATAATGCTATGGTTTTGTAATAACGGAACGGAATTATTTTATAAATATTTAATTCTCGAAAACAAAATAAAATTATATAAACAAATACAAATTTAAAAAAAAATTGTTCAAGTTACAATATAATATATCGTAACCCTCTTTAGTGATACAATTAAAAAAGTAACGTTATTGAAAAACTGGCATAATAAATAAAAAGAAATAACGTACGACAAAAAATTAAAATATCATTTTTCAAATCAAATATAATACTTTAGAAAATAACATACCTCCTAAAATGCATTTTTACACTTTACATTAAAGGTAATTTACAGCTTCTGCGTACTTGATGATGACAAAAGTCCATGGTAGTGACCATATATTAATATAAAGATCGTACAATCGATCGAACGAATATGGCGTTACGGCTAAAAAGTCGTTGAAAACCAAATACAAAGATACAGTAAACAACAAGCACATAGAAGAATTCGTGAGGTCCGCTGGTTCGTTCCGTGGCTTTCTTGGCATAGCGCCTGGCCAGCGGTTTGCTAGAAGACGTCAGTTCGAATGCGGCTGAATCGAAGGAATTTTTTCGAAGTGTTCCTTTTTTGTATTAATAATTACACAATTATTTTTCTATTAGCAATCCTAGGCTTTCATTGAGGCAAATTAATTGTTACCTACGTTACCTATATACCACCTGTTTAATTAATGAAAGCAATAAATAATATATTATGTTTGTCACAAAGTTGCTGCTGCAATAAGTTTTGCTTGTGTAAGTAAATATTACTTTGCATAATATAAGTATTTACATAAAGAGCAAGTGAAAGGCTATGGCCTTCCACTCTCTACCAATTCTGATGGGAAAAGAACGTGAAATTATGGTGAAATGGATTTATATTATATAATAAATAATGTATAAAAACACACAATACTCATAGTTGTTGAAAAATCTGCTAAGAAAGAAAAACATTTCGTGGCATTCATTATGCCCTATAAATCAAAAGTCCAAAAAAATCCTACGTTAACTTGTAGGTACTTTTTCGGTTGTGTGTACAAACGATATCAGCGTACTAGTGTGACAAGTATGTAAGATCATTGCGTACGACACTTTTAAAAACAATTTTACATAATTCCAAAACACCACAAGATCTTTGTGAACGTCATTTTCGATATTCGAAAAATACTTAGTCTATCTCAAAAATTAAACGTCAAGTGGCTAGTGTGCTATGAAACGGTACATACTTCACAAAAACCTTTGAATATCAAAAAACAATAATAATAACAAAGAAGTCAAATGATTTTGTGTTATTATTCTTACATCACGAAACGATTATGGTAAGGACCGGACACCGAAATAGGCGATCGCAGCGGCCATTTTGATTTTTTATTTGTTTTGAAGTTAAGGCAGGTCGCGCACAAGGTGAGAGCACTGACACGCGCCTAAATGAGTTTAAAAATTGTTATGTTAATTTAAATTGATTTGATGTAGAAAATAAAAGCGACATTACAATTTGCATGATAATAAAAATGTTTGATGCTTGAAGATATATAAAGTTTGAAATTCGTGTACTTGGAAGTCTATTACAGGATTTATTGCCACATACTTTCCTTGTTCCGTGTTTAAATTATTATCTATAATTTGTTGACTGGTTATAAGAACGAAGTTCATGCGACCATGTCATATAAATATAGGATAGAATATGAAAAAAGAACATCTACATAGACAATAATATGTCTTCAATGTTTTGTTATATGCCTAACGCAAAGACTGCTTTACAAAGATGGCCAAATAAGGATTTATAAAGAAGAAGACATCCCCGCCTTTTGCCATCTCTACTGCAGAATTCGAAGACTTATAAACATATACATACATTCTTGCCACCACTGAAGAGATATAGATACCTTCAAATACCTGAAATATATTCATAGAAGAAACTCGCTTAGACACAGTATTTAAAAAAAATATGAAAAGGAATTGTTGAAGATTGATTGATTTATTCCGATGCCGTAAAATAAATATTTAAAAAAATATATTCATAATGTTTGGTCGCGCGGGAAAGTAGCTTATTTTGTTCATAAATTCGTAACTATATTATACAAAAATACTTAAAATATTAAATAAATTTATACTTACTAATAAATATTCATGTTACCTTCTAAGAACATGCCAGAAGATACGCAATCCAGTTTTTGAAAATAGGAAGCGACTTAGGTTGTTTGGAATAAATTGCTTCTTAACAATAAGGCCGCCTGTCGTACATTAGCTTACTGTGTGATACTTACATTACTGTTCTATGTTGTCGTTGTAATTTTAATGTGTAATAAAGAATATTGCAATCATTCATTACTAAAAAATAAATGTGTGTTACGCCATTTTAGCACTAATAGCCTCATTTATAATTGTACTTGTTCTATTCTTGATCTTTAGAACGAATTCGGATTTAATCAGAATTGACGATCATTGGAATTGACGTGTTCTAGAAATTACAACTTTACCCGGAATTGTAACTCTATAATACCCTGAATTCACTATACTCTGGTATGATGACCCACCGAAGAAAAGGCTTGATTCCCATAAAATATGTATAACGGACTGAAGTCTTGCCGCAGACCTATTTACCCAAAAGCTAAACAAAACAATAATTCAATAAGACTTAACTGTATGGTAGTAAACCTTTGCCTTTTTCGTAACGGAAAAAATTAAAAAACAACAATCACGTAGGTGACTAGATGCCAAGCAACCAACAGCTTTCAAAAAGGTCACTTAAATTTCAATTTCCCGCGAACAAAATGTCAGAAAACTAAAACGTTGCGGTAAAATATTACGAAAAAATATCCGAAAAGTAAGCTATTGAAGAAAAATTACAAGCTAAGATCTAGCAGTATGGCCAGTTAGACGCCTTCTGCCTGTCCCCAAGGGCGAAACCGTTTACCACCAGATGTAATTTTTTTGTTGTTTCTGTCAATGTCTATACAACCTGCATTTCAAGAAATAAATAAGTTGCTAATTTATTAAAAAATGTTTTCCACTATTTATTTACTCATAGCAAAAACACTGAAAACTAAAATTATTTTTTTTATACACATAAAACTCCGAAGTGTTTGCATTACGTGAGCCGAGTTCTGATACACTGCAAGCCAATGTTAGAGGAACACGGAGAAGTTCGCACCCAGCCACGCGACGACGACTTTCCAGAGGTTTTCCATAAATTAACGGCCGTCGGTGCTGTGACGTTGCACCCGGGAGTACACTTGCCGGCAACGAAAATTGAGGATTCATAAAATTTTATATTCCGATGGACGTATTTATAATAAAAAGATCCAAGTCACACTTAGGGTGAAAATGAGTTAAGTATACCACGTGATTCACCGTAGCCTATTCTTTCATGCCAGAAAGACTCGTGTCGATATCTCTAATATTAGCGAAATTATAAGTATGTGGCATTTTGAAAAAAAAAACGCATTCTCCCAGAAATATTTTTAATGAATGACTCAGGTGTCCTGGACTCTCATGCAGTAACACATGACATGATCCACTTGCGTATGAATCGTTCTTAAAAAATACTGAACTATGAAATATGATGGCCAATAAGAGTCAAATAAACTTGAATCATTTTGTTTTTATTGTTTCTTTTTGATATAGTGTTGGCTTTTTAAAATCTTGAAACAATAGGATCCAAAGTAACTTGGATCGTTTTGATTATTTTTTAATAGGGACAGAATTTTCCACTTACGTTTAACATAATTACTTGGATCATATTAGCCAATATTTGCCGTAAAAAATAGCCATTTTTTACGGCAAAATTAAACTATCCATTCGACTTTGGATCATTCTTACTAAACGTTGGTTACGTAAAAATGTAGGATTTCAAAATAGCGTTTCAAATTTTAAAAGTCACCTTCCAAATTTTCATAGAACGGCCCGACATCATTTGGTATTAAATTTAACATAGACCAGATCCCGTTGTATGCCTCCGCAATAAAGCTGTTATACCCATATTTAGCTGTCTATTCGAGTAATAAAACCGCCACTTTGAAATTTTATCACAATAACGAACGTGTCAAGCAATGTGACGTCACATTTTTGACGCACATGTTTTCTTTAATCACGTGCCGAGTGTGCCGCGACCAATGGCCGCGAAAGTATATCGCAATGCCAAACATGGCCATGAGTTTAAAACATTTTGACAGCTCTGCACGGTAATTTTATCAACGTAAAATTTAAAGAATTTAAAGAAATAATAAACAAAAACAGGTCGTTACATATTAACTATTGGAAAAAGATGAGGAAAAATCAACTGCAATAAATATGCCACGGGGAGGTTTATCATTATCGCATGCGATATACCGTCATGCTACGCATGACGTCATTGAGCTTCGCCTCAGTTATTGCAATAGTGGTAATAGTGGCGTTAAACTATCCATTGTTATGTTAATATGAGGAACGACTGCTCCCTCTCGCTTACCTCTTATCGTTTTCTGTATGCTAAGTATCTAATAAATTTCCTCAAAATTTGTTAGCATATAAATACTGCCTCCGTGGCGGAACGGTTACCATGCCGGACTGCCACGCAGAGGTCCCAGGTTCGATTCCCGGGCCGGGAGAAATGTTTGTATGGCTTACATTTATTTCTCTCGTGAGTTTGGGTGTGATTTGTGGTTGTCTATGTGTGTGTCCATGGTACCCGCGACACAGGGTTTCCCTAGTGCGGGGCTATGTTGAGTGTGTGTGTTATTATTATTATTATTATAAATAAAATATTTTTCATCTTTTTTCAGGAATATTTCTTTTGTAGCAAGACAATTTACTTTTTCTTATTTTTGAACACTTTTCGATTAATAATACCCTTTTTCTATGTGTACAATTACCAAGAATCTAACTGATTTCATTCGCATTACTTTTAATGGGTTTGCTTTCTTACATATCTTTATAATAACCATATATTCTTCGATTCTATAAAGACGTTATACGTGTTTCGAGATAGAGAAACACAGAAAGTTGGCTGTCTATTATGGCATATTGATAGCGAATTGGCGGTGGGCATTGAAGACCTTATACTGTGGAGTAATTCACGAGGAAGTCAAAATAGGAACATTAAATTGGTATTGATGCTAAAAGTGGCTTTGGACACCGACCTTAAAAACGATTCGCTGTCGCTATTTGGAACCTGGGCTTAAATTTTTGCCCAATGATACAGATTAAAAAAAAAATTGAAATAGCCTTGAAACACGTCTGACGTCTTTACACAATCGAAGAATTATGGATATTATGAAGACGTATACAAAAGCAAACCCTTTAAAAGTAATGCGCTCATTCGCATCATTAGAGTTCTTGGGAACTAACTGTAGGTACAAATAGAAAAGGGTATAATGAATCGAAAAGTGTTCGAAAATTAGAATTCTGGTTGATGTGGCTGAAATTATATTAATAATTTAACAATATCTTATCATTAAAACCCAAATTAATAAAGCATAGAACAAGAATTTTAAAAAGTGTCGAAAAAACATTACTTGCGGTGGCGAATGTCGGAAAATCTCTTGAGACTTTAGGGTAAATAAATAAGTCAAGTTTTTTACAACTAAAAAAAATAATTCTTGAAGCAGCTCATCTTTGATTTAGTGAGAAAAAAATAAATAAAAATAATTTTTAAATGTATTTAGATGCATCCGAATAATGTCAAAAAATTGAATTTTTCGCGAAAAATCTGGGTTAAGTATGCAATTTTTATTACTGTATAAAATGGTAAAGTTATGTTGGAATGTAGTGTTATTATAGTTCAAAACATAGGACAATTAACCAAGATTTCTTAAAATTCTTAAAAATGCAATTATATTCATTTAATTAAAATAAAACAATTAATATACACTTTTTGCACATTTTGGATAATTTTTGCGAAATGAAAAATAATCGCAAAGTTCTTTTGCTATACAAAATTAAAATTATTCAAATCCTATTTTTTTTTAAAGCTACCTTAATTATAAATTTACAAAATGTTTGGTAATTGATGTGAAACTATATAGCGAAAACTTTAATTTGACGAAAAAAAATTAAGATCGGTTGAGATTTCAAGCAGCGGTTACAATTTTAAAATTTCGAAAACTTTAACTTCCATTTTCTCAAATTTTACCAATTGTGACTTGGATCTTTTTATTATAACTACGTCCTAATTATTTATATGAGATATTAATAATACATACCTTTGGTATAATAAGCCACGTGTGATCATACATCAGAAGTGCTTTAATCACACTATAGCCAAAAAAACAAGCCAAGCTACATGAAACAAATTATATGAAATTTTATAACTCTACTATTTAATTGAGTTTAATTGAATGTTAGAATGTTTCACCACAATGATATTCAATTACTTTTTGTGAAATTACTCCACTAGGTTATTATAATTATTAATACAAAGATTTTATTCTCTCTAAAGATTTCAAACTCATGGTACCACGATTTCGTTTAACCAAGGTAAACAACTCTTTTATGGGGAACTGTATATGTTTTTACAATAAGATTCCGGAGCATATATTAAGTTTATCATTTCCTAAGTTTAAAAATTACATTAAAAATATTTTGATCGAAAAATCATATTACAAAATTGAAGACTACGTGTTAGATAAAGATGTATGGAAAGACGACATGGCTCCAGAATCCACACAAATTTGATTCAAAGTGTATTCCATAGCATTTAAGTTTATTTGAAAAGAGCAATCCCTAGAGTTTCTTGCTCGTTCTTCTCAGGGAGGTCAGCGTAGTGAACGAGCAGTAGCTTAAATGTGACGATTTCAAGTGTAAATTTATTTTACCTATGGAATAAATAATCTTTGACTTTGACTTTGACTTTATTAGCAGTAAAGCTCCTTGTGAAAGAGTTCGTCCAGGTAAGTAGTGCCACCTTACCAGTTTCTGCTGCAAAGCAGTACTTAATGTGAGCATTACTGCGTTCCGGTTTTGATGGGTAAAGGTGCTGGTGAAATTACAGGCACATAGGACTTGTCAACTATCTCTATCTCAGGATGACGGGCGCAGTGGCAGTGCCCCTCAGATCTTTGCGATTTAAAGCTCTGAGTGGCACTGCAACTGTTATGGACATGCGGGTTCCTTCCAGGCTTACCATCAGGCGCACGACATGTTCGTCGCGTCACTAGATATTATAAAAAAGTCCGGCTAAATTTGAACCAACGTTTTCCAGCAAACCGTGGCAGACGTTATGCCAACTAAGCCACGGAACGAACCAACGGACCTCACGAATTTTTCCATGTGGTTGTTGCAGATTTTTTAAGACTTTTTTGGCGTAGCGCCATCTGTGAGTGTGATATCCTATTTAAGCATAAATAATCTTTAAATTTCCTTATTACTTTTCGGCTCTATATCGCGTATATTTGTTTTTTCAAACAAACCAATGTTTCAGGTTCTTTACAGGTTCCATGACCATGGCTATCAGCTGGTTTGGTCGACTAATTTCTTTTCTATAATCTTGAAACTTGTTTCCTGAAAAATTGTCATTTTGCAGATGTTGTCTTCTTACTTTTCGGCTCTAAATCGCTTAATTTGTTTTTTTTTTTAAAGAAACCAATATTTCGGGTTCTTTACAGGTCCCGGCCATGACTGTCTGCTGGATTGTTTGACTTATTTACTTTGTAGAAGTAGAAGCTCTGCTCAATAAATTTTTATCTTGGAAACCAGTTTTAGAACAGATTTTGTATAAAAACTTAAATACGTAGAGCCAGTAGAGCTAAATGTTAATGACATCGTGGTGACATTTCATTTTGTATTCGACCTTTTGAATAGGTGACCTTGGCATCCTAATATTATTCCTGCTTCAATAAAATTTACATTATTATGCAGCTGCTTGAATACCTTAATGGCCAGTATTTTATTATTTGATATAGCAGCCTGTAAACAGAATTTAAACATCTTAACACTGAATAATGATCACGGCTGACTGAATGATGGCATGGAACGTTGGTTTATTTAAAAAATAAAAAATAAAATATACGATTTAGAGTCTAAAAAATAGTTTCAATTCCTATGTGTAATAATCGCGAAAACCTAAGAATAGAGTTCTTCATAAAGTACAGTTAAAATCAGTAGTTTATTATTTTTAGGCGCAGACGACACGCGTTATGTCGTGTCGATTAAGGGTGAGACCAGACCAGCTTAATTCTGTGAGTTGTGAGTCGCGTTGTTTGAGTGGCGTAGTTTACGTTCGACTGAAATTCGGTGGAGGCGCCACACGAACGTACTTTATTTAGTTGCATTCAATACCAAAGTGAAAGCCTTGAACACCGCTGTGAAGTTGCCCGCTGATCGGTATTTTACAGGACATATCAAGGGGAGTGTGCGATGGAATTACACGATTTAATTCCGCCGTCCCCGTTCCATCATCGGGGAACTACACATAGCCTTCGGTTCCACCCCTATGTTGTGGATATTCCAAAGATTCGCACGAAAGATTCCACTATGGAGTAGAATTTCGTGCCTGCAGACTTGTTACCTGAACGTTATAACTTGAGCTTTTTCAAGGCATTACTTAGGTGTGCATACACATCGTCGACCTCATTCAGTCACTTTCCATCACATGAGATGGAGGTCAAATACAATTGTAAAAAAAGACCACTTCACTGATCCCTTCCTCCACCCGCACCAGTCCGTCTCACGTTGCGACCGAAATTCAGTCGTAATTACGCGCGTAAATCGGCAGACAACTCATTTTGCGTCATCGTGTGGCACAAACCGGACTTTTATATGAAACTGAATGCAACGTAGATTACGCAACTCAAATAACGCGACTCGAAATTACGCTCGCCTGGCCTCAACCTAAAACGCGCGTACAAAGCTCGTTTGCATCGCATTTTACGCGCGTTTGAATCGATTTATCAACAACGACATCTCGTTGCAAGGCTGACGAAAGGAGGGAAGCGTGCTCGCGTCAATGCGCCCAACCGCCATATGTAGTGCCTTTATCGTCGTAATACTGATTGCAACTGAATGTCGTTTGAATCGCGTTGACGCGCGTCACCTGCGTGTAAAAATTACGTCCATGTGTATACGCTCTATTGTATTTCTTGTTTAGAGAATTGCTAAACCTTTTTTTTTATTAAACATTTTACTATCCTATAGCCCGACTGTTGGACAATATAACAATAAATACACATAATATAACTGTTATTTGTTCTGGGGAGACCCATACGTAACTGTTATAGTTGAAACAAGTTGAAAGTATTCGTTGGAAAAAATTGTTTTATTCCCTGAATTGAAACAGGAAAAGCAATTATAAAACATAAATCTTGATGTTAAGAACCACCTTTTTTATGTATGTTAAAAAAAGAAAAGAGCCTCCGTTTATTGGACGGAAGTGTACAGATCTGTCAGTAACTTTTCCCATGCATCGCACGAAGACGAATGACGGAAGTTCGAGGCGCAAAAACTGCGCCACCCAGCTCGCGAGCCACCTACACTGCCAACTACACAAGCGAAAAATCTTTAATTTCGGAAGAACAAAAAATGTAATTGCATGGACGGCCTCGATGGCCCAACGGTTTGCACTGTGGGCGCTGAATGTGGAGGTCCCGGGTTCGAACATGCTTCTCGGAACTTATGCGAAATTTAATTTGAAATTCACCATGAGCTTTTCGGTGACGGAAAACACCGTGACGCAACCTGCATTGGACCGAAAGGAGACCCGTGCCCAACAGTGGGATATATTTATTTAATTATTTGTATTCAGGTTACAAAGACCCATAGATACATACCTTAAATACTAACATACATAAGAATACAATAAAACATTTATGACAAATTATTGTTTACACATATTGTCTGCGACGTGTGACGCAACGTGGGTGTCCGGTAGCCGGGCCTTGGAAACGTCGGTACATGACACCCTTCGGCCAAAACTCATCCTTCATGAAGGTCGACAGATGATGAGTTGGTACTCTCACCACAAATGAATTAAAATTTGCATTGTGGCGGGACCCCAACTGCTCGACTCTCGGGGTAGCATTGGTTTTCACCCGTAGGTATACTCCACAATATCGGCAGACTTTATGAAGTAATGAAACCGTGACACGTATAACAACGTCGTCGGTATCTCTGGACGCAGTAAATGATTAAGGCCAGTCGAGGCGGTGCCGCTAAGGTTACGGCTGGTGTACTTCTTTTTCTTTTCCACCTTTTTGAAACCGTCCTCGTCGCACTGGTCAACTCTTCTCGACTGACTTCTCCTGACGACAGCCCCAGAGTAATCTCTGGGGCTGTGTCTAATACTAATATAACTAAGATACTAATGTATCCGTTTCTTTATAAATATGGTTTGATGATGATGACTGTATTTACGTCACAATGGTTAATGTCGAAGGGTTGTAAATATAAGTTTAAGTAAGTATATTTAATGAAATGAAGCATTTCCCACAAAGAAGTGAAAATGATCGAATTGGATTAGTTTAGCCCTTATACTTAGAACCCATCGAAGTACGTACGCTGCACATGCTTCTATGAAATGTTTGCATTAAAAACTAAGTACGGCTGCAATATCAAACTTGTTCTAATTACCAAGACAATTTATTTTTAATTTCTCAAGCTCGTAAAATATGTCACATATGCTTCGCGTTCGCGGACAGAAGCAATACTTTCAATCTCTTAAAGGGCTAAAGTGATATTGCTTTTAAAAAGTCTAGATAATTTGTAAACAGTTTTCATAAAAGATCGCCGAATTCCTACGGATCGTTGTTCCATAAATATCTTAAATTCCATTGCCTTTGTGTTCTGTATAAATAAAAAAAAGAATACGACAATGCCATTAGAGTAGTACTTGACAAAATTTAATTTTATATATTTGCTTTGTATCTCGCAGTCGAAGAAAGATAAAAAACAGTGTTATCATTATAAACACAAAGATCGAACACAAAAAAAAATCTTTCGATCTGGCTGGACTCGACCCAGCGCCTTCGCCATAACGGGACTTTCATAGATTTCTCACAGATGGCGCTACGGCAAAAAAGTCATTAAAACTAAAAACAAAACTCTGCAGCAAGCACATGGAAAAATTAAGAAGTAAGGTCTGCTGATTCATTCCGTAGCTCAGTTGGGAGAGCGTCAGCCACGGTACGGATCGAATTCATGTTTCTTTGCGTTCTATCTTTGTATTGATAATTATAACAAACTAAAGTAGTTTCACAGAAAATAATTGAATATCATAGTAGTAAAACATCGTAAAATTCAATAAACTTAACATTCAACAAACAAATAACTGCAACCGTGCGAAGAAGGTGCGACTAAATATCTCGTGTAAAATAAATTTCGAATCTTGTTCAAAAATCGAATATTAGGTATCTATGAATTTTTGTGCGTTTATGCCACTGTAAAAATTAATTCAATTATTTAAAAGAACATTGATTCAAACAGGTGCTGTCAACGTCCCATTGGAAAATAAACTTTTGCATAAATATATTCTTTTCAATATCAGCCAGTCCTTTATAAACTACCTTACACTTCTGAAAATTCTATTAAAACTACAATGGAGAATTAACATGCATAATCGGCCAATAGCTGAATGTTAAAAATTATTCAAATCGTTTATGTTCAGATAAATTATTCGGTATGTACTGAGTAGAAATAAATTGGTAATAGCCATCGAATATATAGCCAGAAATAGAGACGAAATGTCATTTAATTTGTTTGAAAACTATACTGCCATATCATTACTCTGACAACTGCGCTCCGATTGGCTAGCCCGGGTTCAAAACAATTGACGGGTGTCGTCAACGGGTGTTGTCAACTGTTTCACTTAAAAACGACCAGTTAACTTGAGTTTTGCTATAATGGACAAAAATTGCAAAATTACATATTTAATATTTAATTACCGATGAAATGTGATTCCGTTTGTTTTGTAATTAGATGTTTTGCTGTTTTTCCCACACCACCGAATAGAACAGCACGGCATTGTTAGAGATATTATCTTTATTACAATAAATACAGAATATTTTTTGGAATATACGGAGACGTACATACTTCGACAATATGTTACTTCGACATTACTTTACTCAGACACTACGCTACTCCGACAACATGTTACATCGACATGATTTTACTCCGACACTACGCGACTTCGACAACACAGACGAGATATTTCTAAAAAAAATCTCTGTACTCAGATAATAAAAATCATTATTAGAAACCCTTGTAGGAAATGGTTTCTTATTATATATCGATCAATATAAAAAAAAACAAAATTATACAAATATTTCAGTGCAAACGAGAGTTGATACTTATAAGAGCTGTGTCGCCATTGTGTTACCAGGAATATATGGCCCTTATTTCGTCTCTATTTCTGGTTATATGCTCGATGGTAATAGCTCATCACAAATTCAATCGGACTTCATTTTATTTGCAAGAGGCAATCAATGGGCGAAAAAATTGGAAAGTGCATACCTACCTATATATATATGTATACATAATTACAACCTTCCATATTTTATTGCAGGTTCTTTTATTATATAAAGTACAGGAACATATGAATATTTTTCGTTGTTCTACATATTGGTTACAAAGACAAAATGTTGGTTAACTATTGACCATAAACGGTATATGTCGTTTCTTTACTTCGGTTTCTTTTTCATATATTGTGCGCGTAAAAATTTATATATCGAATATTTTCCCGCAATTATCACAAATCGAAATTCAAAATTTTGAGCTTCGTCACCAAAGTATTTTTTTATGATTTTACTTGCAAGTTTCAAATTTTGTCCTATACACTTGATATAATATACACACATTATACTATACACTACATACCTACATGTTACATTATTTTAATGCCATAATCTCTTTTACCATTGCTTTGTTTAGTAAGTATTTTTGAACACTGTCTCTTATTCAGATACACGAAAAATTTTCATTTCAGTTTCGTATCCACCATAAAGTTAATTTTTTCGACCAAATAATCCATTGTCCTCATATTTTGCCTGCGGACCCCCATTCCGGAAACAGTGGACGATCCGCATTGCGCTTTATCCGGAAAACCAACATGGCGGCCGTTGGTACTGGACATTTGAAAACTGAACATAGTGTCACAAACGGCTCGTTTACAACAGTGATGCAGCTGGAATATTTAATAACAATGAACATGTTAATTCATAATAACTAAACACTTGTTACAAAAGCCCTAGGCGCCAGAAAGGTAGAAGCAGTACAGCAACCTTCATGTAATAAGGCTACATCTTCAAACAATTTTCTGGAGAGAGGTTTAACAATTCTGCAAACGAAATTAGTCTTTTTAATAATAACAAGTCGTGCGCCTGCTGGTAAGCGACACGCCTATCCATAACAGTTGCAGTGCCACTCAGAGCTTTAAATTGCAAAGATCTTATGGGCACTGCCTCTGCGCCCGTCACCTTGAGACACAAGTTGACCAGTCCCATGTGCCTGTAATTTCACCAGCACCTTTCGAAACCGGAACGCAGTAATGCTCACATTACTGCTTGGTGATAGAAATAGGTAAGGTGGCAGTACTTCCCTGGACGAACTCTTTCACAAGGAGCTCTACTGCTACTAATAGACATATACACAGGATGACCCCAAAAGCTCAAAGGATTTGATTACATATCAATAATTTCCCTTTCCATCATCGGGGGACCAGACGTAGGCTGGGGTTCCACCCCTACGTTGTTGATATTCCAAGGATTCGGGATATGGCGAACGGCTATGTGTAGTGGAATTCCCTGCCTGCAGATTTGTTACCTAGACGTTATGATTTGGACCTTTTCAAGGCGATAGTAAATGGGCATTGTTAAGGTGTCCAGTGACTTCATTGTTACTTTCTATCGGGTGAGATGGAAGTCAAATGCGCATTTATTTTTGAATAAAAAAAGTATAAGCAATTTTCGCTACAGAAACACTGCTGAAACCGAAGAAACAAAGCAGCCGTTTTACAAATTTGAGTCAAGTAAACAGACTTAAGTGACATGTGCCCGTAATTTTACCCTTCAAAACCTAAATGCAGTAATACACATTACTGCTTGACGACAGAAGTAGATAAAGTGGCAGGGGGTAGCACTTTCCTAAACGAACTGAAGTCTACATTACAGTATCTAGACAATTTTAACAAAGCTCTAAAAATACGTGTCGTATTGGTGATTTCCCTATCTAACTTTTCTAAATTGTTTTTATTCTAGTCACTTATGGCCTGAACACGTGAGTAATTTGCATGCAGTACACCTTTGTACGTACTGGTAATGCATTCGTCTCTCGATTGGATTTCCATAAAGATGGAATGTCTACGGGATTATTGCACAGTCACCTTCATCTGTGGGGAATATCTGTTGCATTGCATCATGACGCACCGCCATCGCCGTCCTGACAACCTTCCTGTGACCGTCTCGGGCTATGAATAATTTTATTATCTCTAGGTAATTCGGTTAACTGCAAGTCGTATCTGCAATATTATATACACTTTAGTAGCAGGAGAGCTCCTTATGAAAGAGCTCGTCCAGGGAACTACCACCTTACCTATATCTGCCGCCAAGCAGTACTTTTGTAGTAATCCACATTGTGTTAGACGTCGCAGTCCACACGTGTAAATAAATAAAAAGTGTTACTGTTTTATTATATTATTACGTTTGTTAATCTATAAGGTACGTATTTATGGGTCTGTTGTAACCTGAACATAAATAAATAAAGTGACGTGCGCAGTGGCAGTGCCCCTCAGGTCTTTGTTATTTAAAGCTCTGAATGGCACTGCAATTGTTATGGATAGGCGTGTTGCTGAACACCAGGCATACGACTTGTTCTTCCCGTCATTTGGTATTATAAAAAAAAGTGTAACGAATATGCAACGATTTTTCCCAACACAAGCATAAATTTGCTTAATGGGAGAACCAGATCTACTATTGTTGAACCACATTGAGAAATAAATAAATTTTTAATAATATTTTTTTAATACAAAGGTTTTTATAAGGAACTGAGTCAAGATACTATGAGACAATTGTGAAATTACAGGTGCATGCCGTCGCAGGTTCTCGCACTGGACTCCAGTTCCTACATTACCTTCGGCCTACCTCAACAAGTCAGCATTCTTTATATTTTTGTATCGCAAGCTCAAAACGCAGAACTGGTCGTACAAGTTATTTTATAGCTACGTCGATGTTGTTTACAGATACGTTTCGACTATACAATGTGGTTTCGCGTCATCGGCTAAATATACGCTATATTTGTGCCCTTGGTATAAAGCCACCATCTAATCATACGACAAGCTTGCTTTTGTCTCGTGGTATGGTAAAAAGGTATGGTAAAATGGTAAAAAGTGCGAATTACGTGAAAAAGCAAATAAACAAATAAGTGTTAAGTACGTGATTTTGAGAAGAAAATAAAAACTTTTTTTAAATTTGGTTTATTTTTCTACACAATCTCCTATTTACTATAAACACATTGACCAGCGATATTGCAACTTCTTCAACCCATAATTTTTATCTATCTATATCCATACTTTTATACTTTTATACTTAGAATAATAACGTATAGAAACCTAGCCCGCACACGCTAAGTGAGGCAAATTGAAGCGCTCCCAAAGGGCCTACACGAGCGGGCGGGCCTTCAGTGCTCAAGGTCAACTTGCACCGCGAACAGCTCCAGAATTTTAGCTAAAAATGACGAAATGTGCGGTAAATGAGTGTAAAAATACGTCAGACAAACATAAAATAGATACTAACATCACATTCAACAAGGAAGTA
>NW_020654520.1:3808593-3925306 GCF_003589595.1 Hyposmocoma kahamanoa
ATGAACCTACTACTAAAACTAGCCTACATGAATTTGATTTTTGCCTCACTTGTGACAGTTCGTTTGATATGAAACTATCATTCTATGCGTTATTATTCTAAGTTTCAACCCATAATTTTATACTATCACTTCGTCATATTATGCAAATAGGTACAAAAATCAGATAAAAAAGTCAAATTGGGCAAAACCTGTGAATACGGGGGTGTGGCAATAGCTCGTATCGTAATTCGACAAGTTTTCATGTTCTGATTGCACACGAGAAAGGGAATACTCGAAATTCTGTTCCTTCCATCTTTAAAAAATATATCGACCAATAAAATATTAAATAAAAAAGAAATATTTCAATTTTTTTTTGTTATCGCGCTAATTTTAAAAAAGTAACGTCGTTTGTTTAAGAGTTCTAAATTAGAAATAAAAGTAAATTCCGAAAAAGATTTCATTTAACATTAAAGTCATGTATTTATCAAACCGCCTTCGTAAATGTTACACAACATCACATGCGTAACTCTGATCTCAAACAATGTACGAATAGCTAAAGAACATCGCTAATTTGATGCTACACTGACGCAATTATTCTTATAATATTACAGGAAATAGATATGAATCAATTTTAAAATTTTATTTCAAATTTATGAGTTGTCAACCAAACTTTGTACGATTTTGCAATACAATTATATATATTTAAAATTACTGCTGATTTTTCTTCAAACGTAAACACTTGTAATGTTACAGATGTGTTACAATTACAATTACATCAAAGTAGCACCAAATGAGCGACTTGTGTTATGGAAATCGGAAAATCGGTACCACAAACACCCAGACCGGAGACAATATAGAAAAATTAGTTTTTGCATTTGCCAGTCGACAGTCCAACTCGCAAGCATCTTATGATTACAACTCCATCAACAAAACGTTAATTTATCCCATAAAACAATATGTTTCTAAGAAGGCGTTAAATCAATGGCTGAAAACCCTTTCTTGTGAGGAAGTGGAAAATCTCTTGTAACGCATACCATAATTGGCAACACTACAAATAACTCAAACAAATAACACGCACAAGCGCGAACACACTCATACGTACGCAACACAAACAAATACACAAGTTTATGCACTCATTACATACTGAACATTTGTTGTTGTTTTCTATTTTAAATACCATTCTATCTTATTTAACTAACCCACTGATTTGTTATAAATTCTCAGTTTTAAGTTTAGGGAAGCTGCAAGGCTTTCCCAACACAAGCATACATTTGCTTAATGGGAGAACCTGATCTACCATTGTGGAAATAAAATTGAGAATTTTTTTAACATTGACCCGGCCGGTTATCGAACGCAGGACCTCAGAGATGCCTACGCCATGAAAATCGGAGTGCAAGCTACTCCACTACGGAGGTCGTCGTAAAAAATTATGAATATTTAAGTGAAATTTCATTAATCTTCTATTTAAGAATAAAAAAGTTATAGACTTATTTCGTTATTAGAACTTTTAAGCTTCTCTCCTGAAAACTTGTAATTTTGCAGATGTGATCTTATTACACCAAGAGTGCGCAAATACTGTAATTATAAGTGAATTTTGTCTTTCCACATGGTCCCTCGCTATGATAACTCTCGGACTCTCTGAAAAACTTCAAAATCTTTTTCTTACAGGCAGATGACTATACTCCACCTGATGTTGAAGGCGTAGTGGAATCCAAACGTGAAAGAACCTAGTGCACCTCCATCATGCATGCTTACAAGATGCCTCTTCACGCCTCGTTTGAAGGATCACATGTCATAAGAGGGAGAGAATAAGTGCGCTGGAAGGGAGTTTCATTTGTCGACCGTGCGACAGAGAAAGGTGCCACCAAACCTTTTAGTTCGCGATGGAACACGGCAAGTTGTAAAACGGCGATTACCGAGGACAGCACGCGGGCAGAGCAGAAATGGGATGGAGGGATGAGTTGAATAATTCTTCAGAGCACTTCAGAGAACAATTCGCCGTGGTACAACATCTCTACACAGTTGCCTCTACACTCTTCAAGATGGGCTGAAACCTCTTCATCGCCGATAACTCGTGAGGCGCGACGCTGCAAACTTACTTGGCGAAGCCGTCTCACAAGTGCGAAGAATACTTATAAATGGTTTGAAATAAATACTCCACTTTTAATGGCGTCTTTTATAGAGACTTCTCCTGACCTACGCCAAGCCAGCTGTCTGTCTTAATAGTAAAGGTAGTATCAAGACGCCACCGTCTGTGATATTATCTGTAATCATCCCAAATAACCAATAAAGCATATTGGACTATTCTTTCTTAACTCAGACTTAGAGCTTCTTGTAAAGTTCACGTTACTGCGTTCCGGTTTTGAAGGGTAAAGTTGCTGGTGAAACTACGGGCACATGGATTTGGCGATTTGATATCTCAGGGTGATGGGTGCAGCAGTCTTTCAGATCGTTTTTTTTTTTTTATTTTTTTTTTATTTATTATTATTACACTTTTAAATTCACAATTAAGAAAACAAAAACAATGTGCATAAACCTATACAGATTTTTCGCACATTGTGCTGTCGTCATCTACACAATTTAAAAAAATTGAAAACATTGAATATTATAGTAGGTAACATAACTATATCTCTGTGGCAAATATCACAGACAACACGCCAAAAATACTTTAGAAAAAAGCAGGCATATACACACACATTATAATGTATGTTAACATTATTTAATGGTTAGGCGCAAACCAGCACCACTAGGCCGACAAACAATGTATTGCTACGTATTGACAGCTGTGAAGTCACTGCGCATTGGCCCCGTTCATGGAATATTCGACACAAAAGGCGTAACTATTACTGTTAGGAGTGAATTCATTTGAATTATAAATTTTTATATAATAATTTATGTGGGAGTAAATCTAACTAAAAATTATGATACTATTTTCAGTTCTTTCTATATTCCTATGCTCTGTTATGTAAGGTAAACCTAGAAGATAACTTTTGACTACAAATTTGATATTTTTATCATTGATCTTATTCTTTAACTTAATTGGGAGCTTATTAATCATGGATGGAATTGTATATTTCAATTGATGTTTTCCATACATTTTATTAAATTTGACATGAACATTGAGTAAGGCATTTGATGCGCTTATGATAAATTTGTGATGCGATACAGGCTTTTGATAGATTTAAAACTCTAATTGGCATATCACAAGGCACAAGACTGCTGACATCACATAGTGCACCAGTGACCTAGTGCCTAGGGAGTTTGAACAATTATCATAAATTTAGTCCTTGATTCGATGATCACAAGAACAATATTACCAATAATTAGCCAGCTATAATTCAAAAGTGGCGTGACGCGACCGCATCGAACCCTGGACCATATATTAGCGATCCGTCCGCCGGGAACAGGGATTAATGCACCATGCCCTGCAATGTGCGGTGTAAGGTACACGAAAGAAGCCGAAAGTTAGTCGGCAATAGTGAAACTCCCCTTATCGATTTAGAGGACTTTGTGCAAGTGGGAATGAGGTTGGTCTACCATGGCGCATAGTATAGGATAATGTGGAAGGAAGTGCCGGAGTAAGTTGACCTTGAAGCGCATTCAAATCTACATATATGGAGAGGTTAACCTAAATTAGTCGTTATGTACGAAATTACAAGGTTGGTCCCATCGACAGAGTTTACTGTAAATGTAATACGCGGTGTAGGATTTTTCATTTCTATTTTCACAATTTTTTTTTTTATAAATTATTAACAAATTGATTTCATAATCATAATTTATTTATTTCTTTGTGTATATAGGCTCAGTACAGAATACTTAAAAAACCCACCTCAAAAGTTTGAGGAATTAAATCTATTTGCCAAGTTTTATTGAAATGGGTTACCGGAAAGTGCGCGAAACCGGATTCATGCCCTAGTTTGCTACCCTTACAGGGAGAATATTATCTTCAAATTGAAATGGGACCAATACTGAGGTACCCTCTTTCCAACGAAAAAAAAGAAACATAAAAAAATCGGGTCACGAGTTATCACGTAACATACATACAAAAAAAAGAAAAAAATGCTGTCGATTAAAAATACTTCGATGGTATTCGAGAAACTTCATTACATTACTTATTATTGGTTTGACACAATTTTGAAAAAGATGAGCATATTTATATCACGAGATTCCGGTTTAGAAAGATTGCTGCAGGTAGCCCCGACAGAATTCCGCTGACGCTTCCACGTCCGCTATCGCCTATATCCCGTCCCCCCACCAGACTGCGGCGCCCTCCCCTCGGGTCGTGAAATAGATGGATTACAGTCTTGAACGTTTGTTGTGCCATACAACTCGCTCGCTTGGGATAGGTTAGTTTTAATTAAAGCCATTTTTTAAACTCTAATATCTATAACGGGCATGTCCATTAGTTATTAAAGTCGATACCTTATTTATTTGAATTTCAATTACTGTCTCAAATACATACTATAAATATCAATTATAATAATTACCGTATTGAAAAAGAAACAAAATATAAAAAACACAAACTTATAATAGGTCCATAATCATCATCAGCCTATCGCAGTCCACTGTTGGATATAGGCCTCTCCCGACGCACGCCATTTCGCCCCGTCCTCAGCTGATCATCCATCTGCTGCCAGTAGCCTTTAGCAAATCGTCACTCCATCTGGCCAGAGGGCGTCCTATACAACTTTCACTCGCTTCCCCCATCGGTTGTCGATTCTTCGACAGATATGGCCGGCTCACTGCCACTTCAGTTTACTTATTCTATCAGCTATGTCGACGACCTTGGCTCTCTATCGGATGATCTCGTTCCGTACCTTGACCTTCAGAGAAACTCCGAGCACAGCCCGTTCCATAACTCGCTGAGTGACTTAACTGGTGGACTAACCGTATCGTGAGTGTCCACGTCTCGGCTCCGTAAGTTATACATAACAGGTAGAACGCACTGATTGACAACATTTGTTTTCAAACCTTGCGACATGGGTGACGAGAAGACTCATCGTAGTTTACCTCTTCTCAGCCAAGTTTCAGACAAGTTCATTTCCCAAATTGGTCCTACCGGGAATCGCACCCGGGATCTCCGCATCCAGCGCCCATAATGTAAACCGTTAGGCCATCGAGGTCGTCATAGTATAGTAATAGGTACAAAGTTGTGCCCATTTCCCAAATTAGGACCCCAGTACTATGGGAAGCCAACTAGCTAAATACACCCTTGTTTTCATTATAGTCGACGTATAATTAACGACGACGACGTATAACATTACATGTGCTCCTGCTGGACAAGAGTTTCGGATCCGCCGCACTTTTCTCACTTGAAGTTACGCGATAAGTGCCTACCGCTGAGTGTATCGCCGGCAGTGCAAGCGCTCAAACAAGTCTTTCATTTACATTACAATCCTTGTACAACCCTAGCATTCGATTTAACACGACTGTACATAGCGGGCAACGTTATTTTCACCTCTCTGAGCGCGTGCTAAGGTTTCTTTTTCCTCGTAGTGAGAGCCTGTTGTCATTAGTAGATTTAGTAGGCTATTTTCGATTTTGTATGAGAGTGATGTATCTGTTACGTAGTAATTATTAATCAATCTGTGGCTTAGTGGTAAGCGACACACCTGTTCATAACAGTTGAAGTACCACTCAGAGCGCCCGTCACTCTGAGACATACCTTGACAAGTCCCATGTGCCTGTAATTTCACCAGCACCCTTACTCCTCAAAATCGGTACCCAGTAATGCTGACATTATTGCTTGGTGGCAGAAATAGGTAAATTGGCAGTACTTCTCTGTACGAACTCTTTCACAAGGTGCTCTACTGCTACTACAACTGCCTAATGTGGGTTGAGATGTTCGCACGATTTTCAATTGCGAGCCTTCTTCGAGACGCGGGATTCATCACGATACTTTCCTTCACCGGTAGCTGACATTTTACTACGTAACTTAGAAATTAAACTCACAAGTACATAATTATTATAACAAAGATCGAACACTCAGAAAAAATTCCTTCAATCTGGCCGGATTCGAACCGACGTCTTCTAGCATACCGTGCCAGACGCTATACCACGACGAACCAGCGGACCTCACGAATTTTTCGTGTCTTTGTATTTGGTTTTTTTCAATACAATGAATAAAAAAATTTAGCACACTTTAAGCATGGATAATTACATTTAACCATTTTGTGGGTCAATAAGATCTTCTAAGAACCGTAAGTTAATTACAAGTTTTCTACTGTAAAGTACAAGAAATCCGAGGTATACTAAAATGATATAACTGCCCATTATGAACATCGCAAAGAGTGCTAAGAAAACACAAACTTAACGCTTTGCTAACAAACTTTAATTCTTTCCCACACCGTACATTCAAAACACAACCTACGAAACACTGGTTTTGGACGCAAAATCAATGTAACTAAAATAGAATATATACCATTATCCTTTTTAATAATCGCTAAATTTCTTCAACAGACAAAGAGAGATAATCTTTAATTCACCATTATCTTAGCTAAAGTGTGAAAGAGTGAGGTATATTTTTGTACGTTGTTGCTGCGATCGTCTGGCTAATGCACAGACTGGAAGGTGACGAAGATAGATGGCCAGCTCAGCTGAATGAGTGCATAGACAACGAAAATTGAACAAAAAGTTGCCAGGGTATAATAACCTGTAGGAACCTCGTTTAGGATTATTTTTAAATGTTGTAGACCGAGATTTTCCTTGACTCTCACTTTAAATAAATTAGTTACAAGTAACAACTACGGTTGCTAAGTAACGGGTAGTAATAAAAGCTCCGAAAAGTAAATTAAAAATTAGATTATTCAAAATACGAATATTACTGCATTATTTACTAAGCTACGAAAACTTATGTGCAAATAAGAATACGAAAATAACCGGAAAAAAAAAAAAATACTGAAAGTTTCGAAAAATCTTGCTGACGTAATAGTACTCTACCAACTTAATTTATATTTTACCGAAAACAATACTAAATCAGATATAATTTCACTTGAAAACATGTTCAGAAACGCAAATAATTTCCCAATATGTTTTCAGGTGAAATTATACTATAATTAATTAGCAACAAATTCACTTCTGGCACTGGGCGGCCGTTGCCGCGACACGCTCGCTTCAGTCGCTCAGCTCGTGCTGTATTTTCATATACTATTCTAACCTCTAATGAATAGGAGGCGCAATCAAAAATGATCAATTAAAAGTGATCTACAGTATTCGACCGTTTCTCAGTGTTGATTTGCGTATTTCTCTATGTGAAGCATTGATATTATCTACGATCAATTTAATTGTATCAGGTCGTATGGTCCATGCCTCTTGTTTAAAACACACAAACTTCTGCAGCGTGTCCAAAATGCATGTGCCAGATTTTGTTTTTTTTTATACCCCGTCGTACTCACGTCACTCCTTATCACAACGCTGCAAATCTACTAAATATCGGGACTCGTCAAAATCTCCTGTATGCAGGACTTTTATTCGATATTGTTAAAACTAGAACACCTGAATATCTTTATGAAAAACTAATGTGGTCATCTAGTGTTAATGTACGCTACAGAGAGCGATCTGTCCGATCATGTGTTCGGCTTTTCGAGGTAGTTTCAAATACTTGGCCTCAAAGTACTGGAATAATATTCCACCACCTATACGCAACGAGACATCCAAACCCAAATTCAAAGCACTGTACCGGCAACACCTACTCTCACTTCAAAAATCTGTGTAGTTTGTTTTTATTCTTTAACGTAGTCGGTCTAGAATCGAATTTTGTTGTTGCTTTGATCTATTCTTATTATATGTATAATTATATTATAATACTAAATTCATTACACAACATCACAACTTACTCCTACAGCTGTAATTATATTCACATTCGCTCATGCACTTATATGTCAAACAGGTTATTTTAGATGCACTATTTACACTTTACTATGTATATTATTATTGTCAATGTATAACTTTACTCATAGTCGTTATATTTTTGCTTTCAAATAATTTAATCCCTCTCGTTGGTCCTGACTGAAAACCAGCGCCTTAGGAATATTTGGCATATGCTGAGTCAGCGCCGTTTCACTGCTATGACAATCATGTTTTGTTTTTTCTTTTATGCTTAATCTGTATTTGTGTTATATCAGTGAATAAAGTGTTTATCTGTCTATCAATCATAAAAGTGTTGACCTATGTTAAATACATTTCTTCATTATTTCCCGTTATTAAATTGCCGTTTATCCCAAAATTTACAAATTTGATCAGCGGTTTAACGACACGCCGCGCTTCCTGCTGCCCCGTCAGTCGTCATTGGGCGCTTGTCAACGTCAGATCTTTGTTAATTTTTTTCCGCCTGTTCTTATTTACTAATTTACATCGCGTGGATTGCGGGACGCGAGGGGCGGCCCCCGCACCTCACCTCCTAAAATTTAGGATCGCGTTGAAATACTTCGCCTTACAGCTTTAAATGGCACTGTAATTGCCATTGTGTTGCTACTACCAAGACTTGTTCGTCCTGTCACTCAATCAGAAAAACTAGAGTTACTAAATCTAGGGTCGGCAGACTAAAACACATAAGTCAAAACAGCTATTTTTAACCGACTTCAAAAAAGGAGGAGGTTCTCAATTCGACAATATGCAATTACTCCGGCTAATTTGTAAACCGATTTTGAGGATTCTTTTTTGTTGGAAAGAGGGTACCTCAGATTTAGTCCCATTTAAATTTGAAGAAAACATTCCATGTGTAAGGGTAGCAAATTATGAGATAAACCGGGTTATAAAACTTGGTAAATAGCCGTAATGTCACAAAATTTTAAAGTTGTTTTTTTTTTTGTATAAAAAAGGCATAATTATTTAAATACTAACAAAGTTTATATTTCCGTGTTGTTTATAATGTCGGAATACCTACGTAAAGGGAATGATTCAGTTGAAATAGACGCCGTTAGAATTTTTGCTGAAACAAATTAATTAGACTTAGTGCTTTAGTCTGTCGATATATTGATTTAAATGAATGATGTCGGTTTTGTACTCACGTGTTTTAGTCTGCCGACACTAGAAATTTCACATAGGTACTTACAACTTTTGACGTATGATCACATGTGGGTAAAGGAACAAGTTTTATAAACTAAGCTAACTACATAATAACTAAATACATATATGTTAATTAAATTTTTATTGAATTGATATTCAATTATTTTTTGTGAAATTACTCCACTAGTTTGTTATAATTATTAATACAAAGACCGAACACTCAGAAAAAATTCCTTCGATCCGGTCGGATTCGAACCGACACGTCTTCTTGCATACCGTGCAAGACGCTATACCAACTAAGCCACGGAACGAACCAACGGACCTCACGAATTTTTCTATGTGCTTGCGTCGTGTCTTTGTATTTGGTTTTTCAACGACTTTTAGTCGTAGCGCCATCTATGAGAAATCTATGAAAGATTTATCACCCAGTTAGTACCTTTACAGCTACCAGTCCTGGCGAGAGATGTCGCTATTCACTGTATTAATTAAATTTTTATTGAATTGATATTCAATTATTTTTTGTGAAATTACTCCACTACTTTGTTATAATTATTAATACAAAGATCGAACACTCAGAAAAAATATATATATATATAATATAAATAAATGTTTTTTTGTCAACTTAGATTTCCAAGGAAACCAATTCTAGAAACCTAACAAAATATTTTTGTCTCTTTACTTTTAACAACGTCTTTAACACTATACTATATGGTGTTTATGCCAGCCGGCCTCACAGGGAATCTCAAGTTACATGGTCAGTTAAGGGCAGAGATGGGCAAGCCCCGGACTTTAATTAAGGTTTAACCCGGGTTTAAATCGGGTTAACCCATTATAGTATTATTGCCCAAAATCGAGCTCAAAAACTATTTCCGACTACATAATTATTACAAAATGTGTACATTGGTTTCTGATCTATATGATTCGATTTGCTTTTTCAATGAATTAGTTCGCTTGAAAACCGCATTGAAATAAAAAAATTGATACAAAAAATCGTTAGATCGTATAATTTTGAATCGATTTTCGAGTAAAAATCGAATCTTTCGTGAAAATCGTAATGTGCAGGAATGAGAATCTACAGGATTGCAAGGTAGCTATTGTAAGGAGTTGATTCTTTTTCATTTAAAAAAGATTTCGTACTTCTAAATTAGTAATAAGTATGAAATTCGCCGTTTCTGTCCGCAATTTTGGGCAAAAATGGATTAAAATCTGGTGCTTTGGGAAAAAAACTGCTTAAAACCTGGGCGGGTTCATTTCTGGTTAGGGGTATTTTTGAATTTAATGCAACATTTAATTTAATAATAATAATTTAATAATAACGCACACACTCAACATAGCCCTGCACTAGGGGTACCCTGTGTCGCGGGTGCCATGGACACACACGTAGACAACCACAAATTACACCCAAACTCACGAGAGAAATAAATGTAGGCCATACAAATATTTCTCCCGACCCGGGAATCGAACCTGCGACCTCTGCATGGCAGTCCGGCATGGTAACCGTTCGGCCACGGAGGCAGTTAATATCGCGCTGCTATTACAATAGTGTTATAATTAAAAACATGTGAAACTCAAGATTTTACCATTGCTGAACGTAAAATTAGATTATCCATACTTGAATAAAACTGTCGTTAGAATATTTTACGAAACAAATAAAAAATATCTACTTAGCTCAAAATGAGATAGACTTTATGCGAGCTAGTTCTGGCCAAGACAGTCCTTATTCATATATGAAATTATTTTTTCACTTTTATTTTTAAGTATATTTAGCAAGTTTAGATGTTTGTAATAAATTTTAAACTATACATACGATTTAATCACGATCATTCACGAGAAGTGACTAATTCGTTTTTCATCGACTCTGAAAAAATACACTTTTTGAGTTAAAACACTTATTATATTAACAGTGCCATGTGTTACGTAAGTATAAGATGTTTTTGGCTACTTTATGTGAAGGGTTTCCTAAAACAATATTTATGTCTTTATTCCGTCGAATCTCCTCAATTCCAAATCATTCTCTGGCGACCCTAGTGTGGTCACACTCCAGCAACAGATAGATCAGGTCTTCCATTCTTTTACGCAGAGGTGTGGGGCTTTGATACCTATCAAGTGATAAACTTTATTTAGTGGAATATGACCAGACCTAATTCTAAATGCTGAAACAAGAGATTCCCAAGAGAGACCCGCACCATCAAATCAAGGCTTTTGAGGAGATCGCGATTGTATCGTCCTATACCAAATGCCTAGTGAAATTTCCTCGTATAGTCTGTCTTTTTGAAGACGGAGTAAAATGATATTTATAGGGTTGCCAGTTTTCCTAAAATTTTAAATAGTCACGTAGTGGTTATCGTCAATTTTATCGATAGATTGTGAAAGAAAGCCAAAAATGTCGGAGTTGTAAATGTTACAACGCTCTAATGATTATTAATGGCTTTATTGCCATCTTCACTTTTATTTTGACAACTGGCCTACTAGAATCAAAATATTTTTTTATTCATACCCATTTTAACAAAAACATGCGGATTTGATTATGTGTATTGAATTAAAATTTGAAACTTTAGAACATGTGTCCTCCTTGTATTTTTAATAGACATAGTTCTAAATGCAGTATACCTGTATATGTATAACTTACAAAACAATTGAACCAATGCCCAGCAGTTGAATGTATAATGGACCGATGACGATTCAAATTAAAAAAATTCGACTATTTATTGCATACACAACCAAGATTCAGTCAATAGTCGATAGAATATTTACCGACTGCAATCACTAGCTGCTTGTAAGCTTTTTTTAACACTTTTGCGCGATGAACTGTCATTTTGCTCCATCTTCAAAAAATACAGACTAAAGTCTGTATCCCAAATATTTAGACAAATAATAGGGGTTAAAGTATGAAATTGCCGATTTGTACTAAAAATCTAAATTGTTTATTTTTTAAATTTTTAACAAATTTATTTAATCAAAATAGTTGCCATTATTATCTATACATTGCTGCCATCTAATGGGAAGGTTATTAATGCCTTTGCGATAGAACTCCGACGATCTAGACTGCACAAACTGTGTGAAAGCATTTTGTACTGCCTCCTGGGAAGAAAACTTCTTGTCACGTAGATAATTGTCGAAATCACGAAAAAAATGGTAGTCCGTTGGAGCAAGGTCTGGTGAATACGGAGGATGACGAATGGTTTCTAACTGCAGTTCCTGAAGGGTCAAAATGGTTTCTCGTGCTGTGTGAGGTCTCGCGTTGTCGTGGAGCAATAATGGTGAAGATCGATTCATGAGTCGGGGCTGTTTTACTGCTAGTTTTGTCAACATGGTTCGGAGTTCGGCACAATAGACATCTGCCGTTATTGCTTGACCAGATCGGAGAAAACTATAGTGAATAACACCATGCTGAGACCACCAAACAGTTACCATTACCTTTTTATTGGTAAGTTTTGCTTTAGGACACTGTTGTGGCATTTGACCTGGGGTCAGCCATTGCATTTTTCTTTTCCGGTTATCATAAAGAATCCACTTTTCATCACATGTTACAATTCGATCCAATATTCCTTCATTTCTGTACCGGTTCAACAAGGCAACACAAGTTTCAACACGCGTTTCTTTCTGCAGATCAGTCAAATCATGAGGCACCCATTTTTCGTATTTTTTTATTTTATTGATTTGACGCAAGTGAGTCAATATTGTGGGTAAGGTAACGTTAAACCATGCCGCTAATTCCTGGGTAGTTTGACTAGGATCGGCTTCCACTATCTCTCTTAATTCATCGTTATTCACCTGTGTGGGCGGTCTTCCTCGTGGCTCGTTCTTTAAGTCGAAATTTCCATCACGAAAGCGTTTAAACCAAAATCGCACGGTGCGTTCATTAGTAGACCCCTCTCCAAACGCAGCATTGATATTGCGGGCTGTTTCTGCCGCGTTAGTTTACTCGTATTCAAAAATCACTCGAATTTTCGCAGTATCCATCTTTCTTGTCTAAATTGAATAACAAAAACAATTGAAAGTCGATATTCAAATGTTTCAAATTTAAAAAAAAAAAAATCACAGAAACCATTTGAAAAAAGTTTCATTCGAAAACCTCAAACCATGAAGATTCTATGAAAATTCAAAGAACCTATTGCAATAAAACGGCAATTTCATACTTTAACCCCTAATATCTCTAGCTAGAGGAATAAATTTAGTAACAGTCGGTTTACGAATCATTCTCACGCCATCAAATATAGCTTTGTTAGCAAGTTTATCCGCCTCCTCGTTACCTAATATGCCTACGTGTGATGGAATCTACTGCATAACGATTGTTCGTTTTTTTATCAGTTTCAGAGCATCATACGCTGTTGGTATACCTTTGGTACTTGGTCTTGGTGCAACGGGCTGGTATCAGCAACTCGACGACAAGGCGCCTATTTTGCGTGTGGTGGGTACACCCAAGCCCAAGCTCCTCCAGGAATCTCAGCAGCCTCCTTGGCAGCGACCTTGGCACTCCAAGCTACTTCGCCCTGTAGTTGGCCACGCCGGAGCACTGTAGTAGGATGTGCGCAGCCGTTTCCTCCCCCTCCATGCACGCTCTGCATAGAGGGCTGTCTGTGATTCCTAAATTGAAAAGGTTTATTGTATGGACCATGACCCGTTAGGGCGGCAGTTAGAGTGCGAAGCTCTTGCCATTTAAGTTTAATTCATATTCGAGATAGACTGGCATTGAGCGTTGGAAGTGCTTCCCTCGCCTGTCTACAAACCATAATGGTGGTCCATGTATTATGTGAAGATTTGTACCTTTGTGTATAATTGTTCTGGACCATTGGTAGGGGAGGGAGACTATGGATTCTGGTCCTACAGCGTCCGTCTCCGACCCTTTTCTGGCTAGTTCATCTGCTGCGTCATTGCCACGTGAGCCGCTGTGTCCTTTAATCCACTGTAGAGTGACATGGTTTTGTATACATACCTCCATGAGTGCTTGATGGCATTCGTAAATGAGCCCTGAGTTTATGTTATAGCTTGGCTTATTTATTATTTATTATTTATTTATTATTAGCTATGTTATACCTTTACTCCCCAAATTACATTTGACTAAGTGTTGAAGCGCACTTCTAGAATCTGTGACGTTTTAGTACATTACTGCAGAGGCCGGGAAGTAAGGGATTGTTGGACGAGTATGAGTTGTATTAATACGAGTCAAGCAATCCCCGTTCCCGCCGAGGCTTGTATAGTGGTTTTCGCAAACAATGCGAGGTAATAGTAGAAGACTAAAGAGAAGAAGATGTACAATACAACAAGTAAAAAAATATCGAATTATTAGGTTTTCGCGATTGTTACACATAGGAAATGCAACCTATTTTTCCGGATTTAAAACGTATATTTGTTTTTTCAAACTGACTGTTGACTGTCAACCGTGACATCATAGGACCTATAAAGGGCCCGAAACGTTGGTTTATTTGAAAAACAATTATACGCGATTTAAATCCGGACAAATAGTTTCATTTACAAAGTAAAATAAAATGTTCATTAAAATTAAAAGTAATATTTGCCATAGTTTTTCCAGGCTCATTTTAATAGTCTGCTGAACTGCTAATGACGCGATTTATTGTGTTTCCATAAACGGCTGTATGAGTTTTTCTTTTCCCTTCTTATATAGTTCATTATTAGTAAATAGATTAAAAAGTTTAGAGAAGGGGACAGTAATGGATCATACTTACTTTGTAAGCCTTAGCCGGGAAATAATCGCATATTGTAAGTCAATGGCATAGACAAACAAATGACAAACTTTCCGTGTTCGTTTTATGAAAGTAATGCAAACGTTTCCGAACATGTTTGAGAAAATAATCTTATTTCTGTGTGGACTTAGCGTAAGATAATGCTTCCGTGATAGCTGTGACCTCCGCCCTTATAATACAAGTTTTATTACAAAGTTTCAATTCCACTGGTACGTTCTCCTGAGGATCAAAAATGGCAGCTCCCACGCCTTTGTCCTCTTTGGAACCATCTGTGAATATTGTGTAGAAATCATATTTGTTACCCAGAACATTCCTACGCTCTAAAAGCTTAAATAAAGGCATAATCACATTATTGAAACACAAGCTACTCAACAGTACTACGCACTTAGCTATTATGAAGCTCGTAGTGCATAAAAAAATAAATGGTGGAGTCGTAGCTTGCGCGGCCTATTGATGGTCCAGTTGAAACGGAAAGTGCCTTCAAGGACAACCGGTCTCTGCCTTCCTCGCCCTCGGACTTGGCATTGTGGTTCAAAGTACAAAATGCAGCGGCGAGACGCATGTAATTGTGACTTTAATTTCTAAATTACATAATTACAGTTACAATTTTTCTACGATACTAGTGAACAATCGTACGCCTGGTGGTGAGCGACGCGCCTGTCCATAACAGTTGCAGCGCCACTCAGAGATTTGAACCCCAAGAGCAATGCCGAAAAGTAGCAATGTTAGTAAGGTGGCAGTACTACCCTAGACGAACGAACTCTTTCAAAATGAGCTCTACTGCCACTAGTAACTTTAAGACATTGTCATTATTAATACAAAGATCAAAGAAAGAAAATAACATGAGCCCTCAAATTATATTTTTGTAATGTCATTAAAATATATATATAACCGTCAATGTGTATAATAACCGCCTAAGTATTTTAATAACCGGCAATCTATCTCACCACCGCACTACATGTCTTTCAACCCTGACGTTGGCGAAATCGTCGCGCAAAACGACGGAGCCATAGATACAAAAGTTGAAGTTGAAACACAAAGGAAAATTCCTTCGATCTCACAGAACTCAGGGCTTTTTAACAAACATGTACTTAAATCATTCTTAATTTGATTTGTTTTGTTCAAGCGTAGATACAGTCAGGCGAGTAATGACCAAAAGTCACTTTGACACATCACGTGATTAGCGATGAACTGGTTTGTTCGTTTAATTTTCTATTATTTTTGTCATTTTTTATTTTTTATTTTAGTGACTGTGTTCTTTGTTTTCTCTTATAATCTCTTTTTGGCTTGTTATGCTCTATATATTGTTGGTGGAAATTCATAAATGGCATTGGATTACTCGTATTTTAATATACTATAATTGTATTATTTGTCTGTGAATTTTCCTAAAATGTATAAACAAAAAATAATAAATAAAATAAATAAAAAACAATCTATTCTAATCATTAATTTAATTTTTATTGAATTGATATTCAATTATTTTTTGTGAAATTACTTCACTAGTTTGTTATAATTATTAATACAAAGATCGAACACTCAGAAAAAACATTCAGAAAAAATTCCTTCGATCCGGTCGGATTCGAACCGACGTCTTCTTGTTTAATTAATACAGTGAATAGCGACATCTCTCGCCAGGACTGGTAGCTGTGAAGGTACTAACTGGGTGATAAATCAGTAATAGATTTCTCATAGATGGCGCTACGACTAAAAAGTCGTTGAAAGACCAAGTACAAAGACACGACGCAAGCACATAGAAAAATTCGTGAGGTCCGTTGGTTCGTTCCGTGGCTTAGTTGGTATAGCGTCTGGCACGGTATGCAAGAAGACGTCGGTTCGAATCCGACCGGATCGAAGGAATTTTTTCTGAGTGTTTTTTCTGAGTGTTCGATCGTATTAATATTCTAATCATATTTTGAAAACATGATTTTGTTTTTATGATATCAAGTCACGGAACGAACAAGGCTTACGGTGGTGGTAAGATAAAGCGACACGCCTGCTCTTAATAGTTGCAGTGCCACTCAGAGCTTTGAATCGCATTGACCTGAGCCACTGCACCCGTCACCCAGAAATATAAAGTTGACAAATCCCGTGTGCCTGTAACTTTACCAATATTCAAAACCTAACTCAATAATGCTCACATTACACAAATATTGTGGCAGTATTTCCCTGAACGAATTCTCACACAAGGAGCTCTACTACTAAAAAAATTTGTAGCATGTAAAAATTACTATCCACTAGTCAAAGAAACATGTTAATTATAACTCTGAACTCTAGGTATGTAGGTACTACAACATTAATCTATTTTACATTGAAAAAAATCTATAACCAACAAGCTTGTTGATTATTCTAAATGTAATAAATCATAAAATTGATCTCGAAGCCAGCCTGCTTATATTACTGTATAAATTTACATAAATGTGACAGTCGAAAAACAAATCTCTTAACTTAGCAGGTTTTATTTCATGACTTGTGCTACGAGGCATAAGTTTGTTCAGGTTCTGTGAGATTCATTCTAGTCAATGTATGTATTTGTAGTGGGCTTTCTGTCCGCACTAAGGAATACTGGCACAAACGTTATGTACTAGATATATACTTGTGTGTACAGCACAATTATAAGTCCATAGGTATATTACCGAATATGCTAAATAAAGAATTCGCACATCTAAGCTCAGCTGACGAGTTTACTCACAATACTAATACTCTTTAAATCGCACTACAACACGCGGTCTTATTGCTGGATAGCAATCTCTTCCATGCAACCTCGGTGTGACGGAATATTTTTTTTATGATACCAAGTGAGAGGAGGAACAATTCGTGTGCGTGGTCTTAAGCTACACCCGACACTGTCTATAGTAGTTGCAGAGCCTCTTATAGTTTTCAATCGCAAAGATCTGAGGAACACTGCCTCTGAGCCTGTCACCTTGAGACATAAGTTGACAAGTCTCATGTGCCTGTAATTTCACCAGCACCCTTCAAAACCGAAAGACAGTAATGATCACGCTACTGCTTGGCGGCAGAAATAGGTAAGACGGCAGTACGTCCTTAGACGAACTCTTTCATAAGAAGCTCTACTGCTACTAAAGTGGGGAGAGAGGGGAGAGAGGCCTTTGCCCAGGATTAGGACAATATAGTCCGTGGTCCTTAATCACGCCCGTGCCACTTTAGCCGCTGACATTCGCCTTAGAAATCTATTTCGTCAATCTTCTTACAGTCATCCTCCCTACAAGTCCGAAGCAACCAAGCACGCCTTTCTCTGCCTTTGCCACTACATCTTCTTTACATTGTTCGATACACATTTTCTGATTTCATGATGCATACGTTATTGTAATAAGGATCGTTATGTTCAAACAAACAAGCAGTTTGTAAAGCACCATGTTATATGAAGATTTAAAGTGGCCGACGGTCATCTGTGGTTCTAATTGAAGCGCCGCAATAATTGCGCTTACGCTTTTCGGGTGCGCGAGCGCACGACGACACGTACGTAATTACAACTCAACGATGATGAAGTGTTAGAGTGGATATGACATCATTAGAGAACTTGTTTCGTAGTTCTTCTTAGTAGATTATCAAACTAAATAATTTGTTACTTAGTAAACCTATTATTGTCTAACTTTACAGTTTTTGCAACTGTTAATTATAGAACAGAATAGAATTATTTATTTCGAACCATGATCCATAGTAATGTTAGTAATACAGTAAATTTTTCTTACGTGCTATGGTTAGTACAATACAAAATTACTTAATTCTAGAGAAATGCCACGTCTAGATTACTACCCTATATACGCACGTGTAGCTGCACCTGCAATTCTGAACCCATAGAAAATATTCAAAAAATTACGATTCCAAATTGAAAAAAATGAAAAGAATAAAAATTATATTTTGATTTTTTGATAACGCATTTTTTTATGGCTAACAATGACAGGTTGCCATTGACAGAATTTTCGTCCATGACATGTCAAAGTATAGGATGCGAATGTGTGTGAATCAAAAGTGAGAGCAGAGAGAGAGAGAGGGGGGGAGAGAGAGAGAGAGAGAGAGACTAACCCTTAATTATGAAACTCTGAACAAACCTCAATTCATAATATCAAATATTAATATTAATAATAATAACATAATAACCATCCCAGACGACGAGGCACTCGTGAAAGCCGAACTCGAGACCACCGATCGACATGTGGCTATAATTCCAGCTGCCACAATCGAGTTTGGATCAATGTCATTTTCTATTAAAGCTACAAGTAACTTAAGCATGAATGCAGAAAGCCGTACTGCTCGATACGGCACGTATTGTTCGCCGATTGAACCTGAATTCGTGAACGCCATCGATTGTGCCGTATCGGCGAATACCGCCTCTCCCAATCAAAAATTTATTTATGTTATATAAGAAGCGAGAACCTAAAATAGTGAATAATAATAAATTAATTTAAGTAACGTAAAACTTGCAGGCTTTACACAATCTAAATTATGAAAGACAGGAGTCTAAACTAGAGTGCCCCCGTATCTTAGATCTCCTGGGCCGTAGTATAATTTTTGAAACATGTCACTTTATCTATCGCTTTAGCGTTCAGATTTTAATTTAAACCTTATGAATATACAGTTCAGATCTAAATTAAAATTATTTGCGTAAAGAAACGTGGTAGTTAAGTTTGAATGATTACAGATTTACACTTCTCTAGTACCCCCCCTTGAAGGAGCTTTTATACTTCAAACTTTCAAACTTTAAACTTTTTGAGGATAATTTACTTTTACCCATAAGGTATCGGAGACATATAGCTAGTTTGCTATCTTGTAATATTAAGGACTCTGTTATAGAAGATATAACACAGTCCCACGACAATGCTTCTACTTTAAGTAGCAACAGTATACTTATTACTAACCATAATTTAAACTGAAAAACACGACAGAAAAGTCTAATCGTTTCCATGTAGTACATCAAAATATTCAAGGTTTTTCTGGCAAAACATTAGAAATAAGTCTTTTTTGCACGATATTTCCGTTGACGTGTTTTGTGTTACAGAACACTGGCTGAAAGACTACGAAGCAATTAATAACATAGAAAATTATGTAATAGTCAGTTCGTTCATAAGAAAGAGCTTAAGTAGAGGCGGATCCATGATTATTATTAAACGTAACTTAAAATTTAAGGAGCGTAAGGATATTTATACAGATATAGATTATACAGATCTTTCTACTAAACGAACTATTGAGATTTCATGTGTGGAATTGGATCAGTTTGTCGTCTTATGTTTATAAAGGCCCGCCTTTTAACGAGTTCGAATTCATTATGGAAGATAGTTTAAAGCGGATTTTTTCAACGGATTTCAATGTAGACCTGTTGGAAAACTGTTTTACTTCTGTAAGACTCATTAATTTATTTAAAAGTTTTAACTTGATTAATCTTTTCTTAGAACCAATTCGCATCACTGCCTCCTCTTCTACTTGTATTGATAACATCTTTTGTAACACAGACGCAGTGTCTAAATCAATAATAAATTGCGTAAGATCAGACCATAGTGGCCAATCGGCTTTTTTTAATTATAAAATGAGCAAGAAGGTAAACCAATTTCTCTGCAGACCGATTACCACAGAACGAATCATTAGATTTCAAAATAATATCGGCGATAGTTTAAATTCCCCACATTTACCGGATGTTCCACATACTTTATATAGCACGATATTTGATTTAATTAAAAATGAATTTGATAATGTATTTCAATTGAAAACATTAACTTTCCACAGAGAGACTAAATTCAACGACTGGGCAACAGTAGGTATTCATAAGAGTAGGTCTCATTTGTATGAGCTATATGCTATGAAAACTTATAATACTAATTCTGATTTCATAGAATATGTTAGAAATTATTAAAAAGTATTTAAAAAAGTATGTGTATCTGCTAAGGTTAAGTTTCACAGCGACAAAATTAGACAATCGATAAATAAATCTAAAACTATTTGGAGCATAATAAATAAAGAGTCAGACAGGGCTAAACAACACGTTAGAGATATAGTTTTAGAATCAGACAGCAAACGTATAAAATCTAAAGACAAAGTAGCCCAAGCTTTGGAATCGTTCTTTTCGGAAATTGCTGTGAACACCACAGAATCATTAAATTCATCAATTCAGAATCTACAATTCCTCCCCTTCTCTTGATATTGACCTTCTAAAGGAAAATGTTAACGTTTGTGGCAGTTTATTTAATTTCCGTCATGTTAATCCACAAGACATCATAAAAGCTTTTAAATCAATACATGTTAAAAAAACTGAGATCTCTGGGGCATATCAACTAAAGTTATAGACTCAGTTATTGATCTAATTTCCTGACATTTAGCTGTAGCTTTGAATAGGTGCGTTGACGAAGGTGTTTTTCCCGATTTCATGATGTGACCTCTCAAAGGCAATTGATTGCGTTGACCATATTACTCTTATTAGGAAGCTGGAACATTACGGTGTAAATGGCAAGGCGTCGGAACTTGTCTCGTCATATCTCAACGGCAGAATTCAGAAAGTAGACATAAATGGAGTGACTTCTTTGGGTTCTCCGGTAAAAATGGGTGTTCCGCAGGGCTCAATACTTGGACCTTTCTTATTTTTTATTTATATTAATGATCGGCCTTGTTAAGGATCATTGCGAAATAGTGTTGTTTGCTGATGACATATTCTTAATTTTTAAAACAGACAGACATGACTTTAACCATGACCATATTAATGATATCCTCTCTGAGGTAGTTTATTGGTTTAATGCTAACAATTTATTGCTTAATGCCAAGAAGACAAAATGTGTTAAATTTGAATTACTTAACGTAAAATCGACTAGTCTACATTCGACTAGATATAAATAAACGAAGAAAAGTTAGTCCTTGTTAATAAAGCAGTCTTCTTGGAAGTGACCTTAGATAGTAAACTTCAATGGTTTCCACATATATCTTCCCTGGCCAGCAGATTAAGCTCCGCTGCATAAGCAGTCCGTAGAATACGTAAGCTTATCGATGTTAGTACTGCTAGACTAGTTTACTTTAGTTACTTCCATGGTATAATGTCGTACGGGATTCTCATGTGGGGTAAAGCGGCAGATATTCAAACCATATATGTATTGCAAAAACGAGCGATTCATTCTGTGTACCGTCTAGGCTCTCGGGTTTCTCTCAGAGAAAAGTTAAAGGAGACTGGTATCATGATTGTGGCATCACAGTACATTTACTCAAATATTTTATATGCCCGTAAAAATATACATAATTTTAATAAGAAAGAAGATATCCATAACATTAACCTTAGAGCTAAGTCCAAACTCATGGTACCACGATTTCGTTTAACCAAGGTAAACAACTCTTTTATGGAGAACTGTATACGTTTTTACAATAAGATTCCGAAGCATATATAGTTTATCATTTCCTAAGTTTAAAAACTACATTAAAAATATTTTGATCGAAAAATCATGTTACAAAATTGAAGACTACGTGTTAGATAAAGATGTATGAAAAGACGACACGGCTCCAGAATCCATACAAATTTGATTCAAAGTGTATACCATAGCATTTAAGTTTATTTGAAAAGAGCAATCCATAGAATTTCTTGCTTGTTCTTCTCAGGGAGGTCAGCGTAGTGAACGAGCTGTAGCTTAAATGTGACGTTTTCAAGTGTAAATTTATTTTACCTATCGAATAAATTATCTTTGACTTTGACTCTACTAAATTTTTTTTTAATTTAGAAGTAATTTAGAACAAAAAGAAAGTTGTAACATTGATCGTAGTCTTTTAAAAATAATAACCAGCTGACTCTAAAACTAAGTAAAAACTTGAATTCCTGTAGTTCGTCGAGACGTTAACAAAATTAATTCTGTAAAACGTAACTATAGATGTCGATCCTACAATAAATACGGACTGGTAATGACAACGATTCGGTCTTTAGAGGGATAACCTGGATAAATATTATCTTCAATGGAAGGTCCACATAAACCTCGTCACGACGCGTTATCCTCTTCTCGTAGAGAGTGTTTACATATGTGTTGTAAGTCGAGTGCACGTAGCACACCCGCTGGTGAGCTTTGATCGTCCAAGGTTTTTAAAATGAATCGATATTTTGGGTGTACATTTATATAATAAATTTATTTTTACTACTAAGTCACAAGTCAGTAATCCGGAAGCCAATTTAGAACCAATTTAGAAAACGAAAATCAATTTTTTAAATTGATTTTGGTGTAGCCACAACCACACATAATTAATAATAATAAACAAACTTCCGTTTTCATAAACTGCAAATTTTAACGCTATGAATGATGAATGAAGGCATAAAACATGTAAGGAACAATATTAGAACAATATGTCATAAGTAACAAAAATAGTATTATAGTATTTATTGTCCCCTCCGCCAATTTATTTTTTTTTTAGTTTATATTGTCACTTTTAAGGTAACTTGGAAAAGAATGCTAATTAAGAACAAAGTCGCCTGCTGTACTCTGTGTTTTGGCTGACTGTGTTTTTGTTTTCATTGGTCAAATAAAGAGTATTTGTATTATCATTGCATTCAGTTAATTAATACCTTTGGTTTTGCTAAATGACAGTACAATATTACATTTCTACGAGCTCATCATTCAAAATGTAGTTTTTTTACGCTATAAAAATGCTATTTTTTTTTCAAGTAAAAAAAATACAAAATCAACGATAAAATATAGAGAAACTACAATTTAAAATCAAAACAACAATATTTCAAAACTGAAATCCATTGTCAATCGTTGTACAAAACATGATTCGGGTGTACACTTAGCTACTTGGTCCAGTTACTGACCTCCTTTGTTTTTTCTTGTTAAATTTTTTGTCGTTCTTGCTGGCAATAAGGCGGTATTTCGAAGATTAATTCACGTCCTCTAATGCATATTATTACGCTGAGTGGCTTTCCTTAAATGTGATTCGATATAGAGTATTCAAGAAGTGACCAATACGCTGATATATCGCCGTTATAAAATAGAAAAGCAGCCGTGACCATGGGACTGGTAAAAAGACCGAAACGTTGGTTTGTTTGAAAAAATCAAACATACGCGAATTAGATTTGAAATAAATAATTTCATATTGAATGTGTAGCAATCGCTCTTCACGTGAATATAAGAAAATTTGTGGTTCAATGTACAATTCTGCGGTACGGAATGGAAGCAAATTTTTTGTAACGAAATTGTACATAGCATAATGAACATTATCTCAATTATGCAACGCACAAACTAGATATGGTAGCTGCGGGAGTTTCCAAGACTGCGCGAGAATTCTCCGGAAGAATTCGAAAGGTGCGCGACCTGTTTTTTGTTTTAATTTGTACGTTACACAATTAACATAAAGCTTAATGCGGTATAGTTTCAAAACATTGCTTCCATTCCATTCCTCAACAACGTAACTTGAGTCTTCGTGTGGCTAAACTTATTCTTTGGCAAAAGTAGCTACCAGTCGTCTGTTCTACGGAGGCTTCTACGAAATAAAAGTTCCATCCTTGTGTATTGAATATATTTCCTTAGATACCGTCATGCCTGTCTCTTGTTGGGGTAGGCAGAGACTAAGGACTCCACCAGCTACTCGCCACTCGCATCAGTTTTAAAACAAATGCACGTTCATTCTTGGTATTTTTGAGTTCTTTTTTAAGGAGGCTGAAGCCACTGAAGGCTCTTTAGAAAATTACAGTAATTTAAGAATTGCAATAATTTTGTAGAATTTAGGAAACCGTTATTAAATTGCCATAATGGCATGACATTCTACAATGTTTGGAGATTGGTTATAAAATTTATATTTTTGGATATTTTTAAACATAGGAAATAAAACTATTTTTCCGGATTTAAATCGCTTCAAATTTTAAAAACTTTAAATGACTTCAGTCAACCGTGACCATGGGGCCTGTAAAGGGCCCGAAACGTCGGTTTGTTTGAAAAAACAAATATACGCGATTTAAATCCGGAAAAATAGTTTCATTTCCTATGTGTAACAATCGCGAAAATCTAAGAACTCGATATTTTTAAACACATTTTTATTCAATAAAAATAGATATAAAAAATAATATTATAAATTTACAACCTAAACATTAGCACTAGGCTTTGTCAATATGTACTAAAGTGAAAAAGAAAAAGATTTACAACAGATACAATAATAAAAAAAGATAGAAGAAAGCCACGGAACGAACCAGCGACTCTCACGAATTTTTCTATGTACTTGTTGTCGTGTCTTCGTATTTGGTTTTACAACGACTTTTTAGTCGCCATCTATGAGAAATCTATAAAAGTTTTATCACCCAGTTAGATACCTTTGCAGCTACCGGCACGCCTGGCGAAAGATGTCGCTATTCACTGTATTTTAAAATAACAAACTAGTGGAATAATTTCACAAAAATAATTGAATATCAATTCAATAAAAATTCAGAAAGAAGAAAAATAAAAATTTTCGCCCTTTATCAAGGCTGACTCAGAACTTTTTGTTTAAATTTATACTTTGGAAATTAAATTTCCGGATATAAAATCACTTACATATTTTTTTAGCAAGATCTATACAGACTCCATGTTTGTAGATGACGGGATAGTGTTCGTGAACTAGTTATATCTAACATTAATACACACCATCATATTCTTAAATAGAGTTTATTTTCAATTTACCACACCACATACTCAATAAATTAACTATTAACATGTTTTGGCAATCAATTCAAGGAGTCTTCTATCTACCTATAAATAGAGGTTTTAAGCTCTAACAATGTAAACCTGAAGCAGTAAAGAAATGTTAAAAGATAAATTTTGAATTTCTAAATGAGAGAGACGTTACAAAAACCAAATAAATTAGAAAAACAAAGTGAGAACTAAAATCTCCTGTGATATTTTAATCGAAACTTTAATAAAAAGAGCGCTGGCTGCTCAGCGGGAGAATGAATGTTTCTAAATTCACACGTCTACGGTTCGAATCCCTGTAGCGGTACATATACTTATTTAGTAGCTATACGTCTAGCCAACAGTGGTGCAAAACATCTTGGTAAAAACAGGCATGTCGAAGATGGTTCCCAAATCGCATTGCGTTAGCGTTGAGGACTATGGCATAAACTTTTCCTTCGAAGCGACCCGTGCCCAGCTGTGAGACGTATAACAATGTGATATTGTGACTAAAGTAACAGTAGAGTTCCTTGTGAAAGAGTTCGTCCAGGAAAGTACTGCCACCTTAGCTGTTTCGGCACAAAGGACTTGTCAACTTGTGTCTCAGGGTGGCAGGCACAGTGGCAGTGCCCCTCAGATCTTTATATAAAGCTCTGAGTGGCTCTGCAACTGCTAAGGACAGGCGTGTGGATTAACACCAGGCGCATGACTTGTTCATCCTATATCATAAAAAAAAATATTCATTGTTGTATGTGATTTTTAAATTATTCAATTACAATAACATTCTAATAAAAACCTTTTTTTATATTAAGGGTATTTAAAAAAATATATTTTAACTTATAAAAACGTAGTACGTTGATATGAGAGTGCTAAATTCATCTTCACTTATATCGATACAACGTAGAACTCTATGTGTGTCACGGTAAAATGGTCTTCAAGTAGTAAAACCAAAGTTCATATGACGAATAGAGCTGGCCGGAAGTTTCACACGTTGCATTGCCATTTACCCTAAGGTGTGGCAATACATACGGATAATTTGTTATTAGGATTTAAAGAAGAAGACATCACACTTAATAATAAATGAAGTTATGTAATAGAAATAGATTTTTCACAGATGGCACTAAGGAAAAAATCGTTAAGAAACAAAAAACAAAGATCTCCAATAGGCACATAAAAAAGTCCGTAAATTCCGCTGGTTCGTGTCGTGGCTTAATTGACATAGCATCTGCCACGGTTTGCTAGAAGACGTTAGTTCGTATCCAGGCAGAAGTATTTTTTTCCAAGTGTTCGATCTTTGTATTAATAGTTATAACAAATTAGTGCGGTAATTTCACAAAAGTTAATGAATTTCATGGTGTTACATCCTGACATTCAATAAACTTAATAATAGTCAATATATATATATATATATATATATATATAGTCACACTGCTGAGCACTGACCTCTTCTCACAGTGAAGGGGCGTAGCGCTTTGTAGATTTCATCACAATATTTTCCTTGTTCGAAAAGCTCAACGTAAATTTCAAATAGAAATTCGCACATAAATTTCGAGAAACTCAGAGCCTTGCCCTGATTCGAGCCCACAACCCTGCTTGAGGGCTATTTTGTATGAAAAAAACATTTTATTAAAGACCATTTTCTGCTTTCCTAATTTTTTCGTCCCGTAGAATGAAATGATCTTTACACTTATTACCTTACTTTTATGGACAACTCACGCTTGACCAAAAAATTGACTGTGCCAAAATTGCTTTCACATAAAAAAATTAATGGCTCCTAAAACAATTTCCTTGTATCTTCTATGGTTTTCTATTTTCCCATACCGTGCCAGTTAAAAAAAACACACTGTATATCAAAACTTTGGTAAAACTATAAAGTTTTTTTCCTATTTTCTTTTTTATTTATTTCATCAGAAAAGGTGATGTTTGACCGTTCGATGTACAATGACGACTGTACAACCGTTGTATATAACAATTTCAAATTTACAATACAAGACGACGCGATTGCCGCGCGACGAATATTTCTGCGGTTCATCGCATCGTCTCTAAATAGTCTAAAATGAAACACAAAAGTAAATGATATTTTAATAATAAGACAACAACAAACATAAGCACCATGTATTAATTTTTTTTTTAATTTTCCATGTACCCCAAGAGCAAAAGTAATCATAATTTGTAACATATTCATTGTCACGTTCTATCAAGAATACGTCAAACTTGACGCTTTGGACCGTCCATGTCACAAGTACCATAGAGTTGAATTTATATCTTCAGTTCACTTGTTCGTTTGCAAGGACTTTCGAAAATACAAGCATTTATGTAAGTAGGCCAAAGGGAAAAATGATAACTTCGCGATGTAGTATTTATATCAGGTATCTATAAGTGTCTCAAAAACACTCCAAATTCAAACGCTGTGTAATAAATAATGCAACCAAAAGCACCGTCCAATCGTTCGTCATATTCCATGTGATATTCATTGGTAGCGCACATCACATATGACGACAATATAATTGAAGCAAAAAAACATCGCACAGGATTTCAGAACGCAGCGTGTAGGAATACGAGCACGGCTCCTATCTATCATTCATTAGCAGAGCTAGAATCCAATACGACATTTTTTACAATCCCCCAAGCACAAAGAACGGGCGTCCTCCCCACACACACCCAAACAACCCCCTATACAAACACGCTACCCAAGTGTGCGTGGTAAAAACTGGAAAAAAGTCCGACTGACCCGCACACACATGCAGCGCTCGGCGGAAAAAATCACTGACACAAAGAAACTCCACCGAAAACTTGAATACGAACTTTTGACGCACACTAAAGCTTTACTCCTACACGAACGAAAGTCACAAGGAAGTTGCTATAGTGTGCGTGAGTGCACCGTGTATACACGAGGGCTAAACTTAGCGCTTCTCTGTGTGCGTGACTTGCAGGAGTCCAAAACTTCAGCATCCACTATATCACACGAGGTGTTCTTTTCCGGTCAATTCAATATTGGAGCTAACGCTCTAATTGAAAAGGTTTCAATTTGAATATAGAAGTATGGAGTTGCGTCGTTTTGAAATTAGAAGGTTGGTGCGCAGCGCGGGTAGTTTTCGTACGAAACTTGGTGGCGCGAGATGCACCGACAGGGATGGGTGTAGACTCTTTGTACTTTGTCCTTGTCGCACCACCCGCCGCTCGGGGTGCGGGGCCCGGGGGCACGCGGGGGGGAGGCAGTGTCGCGTTGATGAACATTTTTCTCATTTTTTCTTTATTTTGCGCGATTCGTTTTTAAAGGGTTTCATCATAATTGCGCCGATGATTATGTTACGCTACCGATAAGCTCGTGCAACAGCTTAATCCCGACTTTGGAATGCCTTCCTCAATCGCTTAACGCTTCAAAGAGCTTTGATGATCACAACTTTTTTAGGCTTTGTGAAGTTTTATATATTTTCATTCAGCTCGTGTACGAAAAAAAAAAATAAGAAAGCCTTTATTACCACAATGACCGTAATACGTTTTTAACTAGAACCCGTAAAGACACAAGACCACTAGAAGAACTTTTCTAACACTTTCAAAATCAAGACACAATCATAAGAGCAAACAATCAAAAAGTGAAGCTCATAAAACAGATGACCATAAAACAAAACAAACTTGAAGTTGCCGAGCGCAAGTTAGGAGCGAAATAAACGTAAGCGCGTAAACACTGCGTTACTCCGACCTCCAAACGTCTCAAAACTTATTTTCCCGCCTTTCATCGCCCGCCATTTCCCTTTTTTCGCCAATTTGAATCTGATTAGAAATGAATTAAACAAGTAAGTGACAGAGATTTTTAATACATTTTCTTAACCTTTTTTTTTAAATATTAAATTTCTTTTGCAAAAAAGTTAATTAAATTGCATTCATATTCCAAAAATGAATTAGTAAAAGTTTTTTAAAATTAAAATTCCGTTCTAATTAGAATGTTGGTAAAATTTTATGACATAAGAAAAGGAATGCCAGGATTTGGGAAAGTATATCAAAAATTGAAAATTATAGGATTATTCGTAGTGAGTGGAGGCGCATCCTCCGTAGAAGGGAGGCAAAAAAACGGGCGAGTGCCGGCAGTCTCAGCGAGCCCGCGGCGCGCGCCGCCCGCATCCAAAACGTTTCTATTATTTTCCTTACGTGTTTCATTTCGCGTAGACTTTTGGACGGCGGTAGTTTAGCGGCGCGAAATGCCCACTAAATTGTGACTTTGGACAGAAAAAAAAATGGAACACCGTGAACACTTTTCGTCGAAAAAAAATTTTTCCCGGCAAAAAAATTGAAAACAGAAAACATTTTTTGGTCGACCGCAACTAAACGCAGTTCAAACTAGATTCTTTTTTTCGATTCTTTTTTTAAACACAAACCGATGCAGTTAACAAGTTTCAGTTGTCGTATGTTTTGTTTTGTTTCTCAATGAAACTGTACACGCTCAATTAGTAACACGCCGAGGAGCCGGCACCAGTTAGCGAAGAAGGAAGAAGGAGAGAAGAGAAGATGGCGCTCGCTTCTTCTGTCAGCCTCTACTACTCGATAGTGCAGAGAGCTGCGAGGCATTACCTCGAGGACTACTGTCATACCGGTGAGTTACTTTTACTTGAACTTACCTCTTAATAAACATGCTTATATTTAAAACTACTTCGGATTTGAAAGTAACATTTCCAATAACAAAACGAATCATTAAAAATAGATTAAAAAGCCGTCGTAATATTTTTTCTTTTTTAAAAAATGTTTCAATATTTTTTAACAAATAAAGAAGCAATTAGCGATAAAGAATAAAAGAAAAAAGTTTAAACAACAGCGCCTAAGGTAATAGTTAAATTGAACAGTATGCAAGGGCGGGCGGGAACAGCGCCGCCCTGCGGTGTTAAATAATGTCAATCTCTTTCAAAGATTTATGGTTTATTTTTATAAATTAATTCTAACATTTTTGTTTTTATATAACTTCATTCAATTTTAATTCGATGTGTTTATTACATTTACATCAATTAAACAATAACTTTAAAAGCCTATTATCATTATGAACTGTATAATTACACAGATTACGTAAACTGATATGATCTACAAAAAAATAACATATGTACAAAAAAAAAGTTAAAATAACAGTTACACATAAAGTGTAACAAGTGAATATAATCGTAATAATCAACAAGTGAAACTAACTACCCAATTCGCACATTAAAATGATGTATATACTTTAATCTTAACTACTGGTTTAAAATGTATTTCAAATAAATGTAATTCATTTTCCCTTCATCCGACGGGGTTATTATTTTTAAACTGACATTATACTTACCGTCCTACTGTTAGGAATGAGTCTCTTTTAACAATAAGTAATACAAACAAAATGAAACTTAAAATGCTTGTTTGAATGTACATTATGCAAGAATCTAATTTTTTTTATTTTATTGATTAATGAAGATAGCGTAATAGATCCACAATTGTATTAGTTACACTTAGTTTATGTATTAATAATTACCATTGATTTTGTTCTTTGAGTAAGATTTCACAGCAAAGAAAAATCGAACTTATTATGTAACATCGTCAAGTTGCTGTTACTCCTGTTCCAAACTGTCTGTAAGTGAAGCCGTTGTCTAACTCTATACGTGATAATTACTTCTGTCCCTTAAAACAGGACGCCTGTAAATTTATTATTGTTTTAAAAGTAAACCACATGTTTATGATAGTTAGGAAATGTTTAAGAATAAAACTAAATTAAAAATGTTTGGTGATCAAAAATTTCAAAAAGAACTAATCTTGTGTATTTTGGGGACCGCGGGACTCGAAAAGCGGGATGTTATCCACGTCTAAACCGTCTGCGTGGTTTAACAAACTTGACCTATGTACTATAGAAACGCGGCAGCCGCAGCATTTATACACTAGTTTCTCAAGGAAGTCGCTGCCTCATCTCCTCTCCAAAACCTGGATAAAATGGTAACGCATGAAACAGAGCAGCAAACGAATCAAGACTTTTTCTTTTTATGATACCAAGAGACGGAACGAACACGTCATGCGCTGGTAGTAAGCGACACGCCTGTCCATAGCAGTTGCAATGTCACAAAGAACTTTAATTCGAAAGGTCTGAGGGACATTGTGACTGCGCCCAACACTGTGAAACATACGTTTATAAGTCCCGTGTGCCTGTAATTTAACCAGCACCCTTACATTTCAAAACTGGAACGTAGTAATGCTCACATTGCCATAGATAAGGTGGCACTATTTCCCTGGACGAACTGTTTCACAAGGTGTTGTACTGATACTAAAAACTATTATGTTAGGACTTGTAATCTCAAAACAATCGCCTTTTTCCGCATCACAGCAAAAATGTCATACATCAAACACGCGATACAGTGCCGCAGTATTCCTAACTGTATTTTGAAACCATACTTAATTTGAAAACTCCAAAAAAGAATAACTTTTATTTAAATAAATAATATGCTAGACAACCACATCATCTATCTGAGCATATGGTAATTTTTAGGTAAGTTATCTTCACCTAATTTCGGTGTACATTTTTATTATTTATGTATTCGAGTGAAATTCGAATGAAATATTAAATAATATATCAAGATACTACACTGGAATATAAGTATTACTTTATATTCATGAAAATAGTAAAAATTGCCACCAAAATTAGGCAGAGAAAAATAACCTAAAATTACCCGATTGACTCCGGGGCACTACCCAGAACACCCAGACGAGAACTAATTTAGAAAAATTCATTAACCAAATTGGTCCCACCGGAATTGGTTCCCGGGACCAGTGTCCACACATATATATATCACATATCTATTAATAAATAACCTTATTCTGATTTCTAACTTATTCGAAGTTACCGCTCGGCGTTATTGTTATCGTTTAAAAACATTCTTTAAATAATAACTATTTAAATTTAATAATTAATATACACATAATATTACGACAAAGCGAATTAGATTTTCCGCGGCCTTTCCAAAATGTACGCTTTTATTTTAATACATTAAAACATAAATTAACAATCACAATTTACATTTACAGCTATATTTATAATCACACTCGCATAAGCACTTACATAGTTAATGGATTTTATTTTAGAACCACTATTTACACTTTTTTATATTTAGTTTAAATGAATAATTTTACACATAGTCGTTGATTAAAAAGTATTGCTACATTATGTCCCTTTCTTTGATCCTGACTGAAAACTAACGCCTTTGGGAACTTTAGGATATACTGGGTCAACGCGCCATTTTTTTTTATGTACAAAATTGACAGGACGAACAAATCGTGTGCGTAGTTAAGCGACACGGCTGTCCATAACAGTTTCAGTGCACTGTCATTGGGCCTGTCACCCTGAGACATAAGTTGACAAGTCCTATGTGCCTGTAACGCAGTAATGCTCATATTACTGCTTGGGGGCAGAAATAGGTAAGGTTATTTTTACTTCTGTATTTACCCTCTGCCTGTAAATTAAGTATCTATTTAACTAAAGTTATCGCTAGAATATAGCGACGGGAAGCAATGTTAACTGGTCAGTTATTGTGGAGCTGTGTCAGCAACCGATAGTGCTTTATCAAAATAACACCTCTCCGGTCACTTTCAGTAGATAATGAACCTTAACTCCTTTCTTTAGCAGCAGTAGAGTACTAACTCTACTGCTGCTAAAGAAGCAGAGGCAGTGCACCTCAGATCTTTGCGATTTAAATCTCTGAGTGTCACTGCAACTGTTATGGACAGGCGTGTCGCTTACTATCAGACGCACGACTTGTTCGTCCCGTCACTTGATATTATAAGAATAAAGTACTTAATTGGCATATCGTTTCCATAATAATAAAGTCAAAAAATTCCAAAACTAAATTATGGGAAGCTGACAAAACGGATTTTTAAATTTTAAAATAAAATTTAAAAAAAGAACGCCTGCACAACCTGTCAATAAAAACACCATTTATCATCCATAAGATAACAACTCGCGGTGACCAATTCCATGATTTCTGCTGTAAGTATATGGGCAGTCTACAGGCAGACTTGGTTGTAACGTCAGATCAAGAATACCGTATTATTATAATGTCATCGGATTACATACCATACCAAATTTCACATGTTTAAACGTCATAGTTCAAGTAAAAGTAAAATAAATCGATACCTCTCACGTGAGGTGTTGTAAGTCAAAATATTGTAAGACAAAAAATTGAGAACCTCCTTCTTTTGTTGAAGTCGGTTGAATCAATACAAATGCCAAAATCTCGCCTCATATCAAGCGTGATAATGATGTGACTAATAATGCCTACTCACTATTGCCTTGCTTTAGAAATTTATCTTTACTCTGTTTATAAATTAATAGTTTATCTCTAGACCAAATAGCTTTATACATATGATCGGTAGGAATTATAGCCCCACTGTTCCTTCAGGAGCAAATTGATTTAGCTAGTCCAGGGGTAGACAACCATTTGAGTTTGAAGAGGCAAAAATAACAATTTTCAAAATTTCACGGTTTAGAGCCACTAAAATTTTTCTTGCCAATATTAAATAGTACTTGCTTATATAAAGGTATTTTATTTTGATTTAAATTGTCTTTGATTTTGATCTGTGTTGAAGTAATTCGTGTAAATAGTTGCGTTGGTTTTCAAAGTGAAGTAATTTACCGCTGTCAATGTCTTCCACAAAAGTATTTAAGTATTTTTTTTTCGAAACAAACCATTTATTCTAGCAAAGCATAGGCTAGGTTTCCCTTTTCTTCCATTTTTGCAATAATTTGTCGTCTTCTAGTTCAGGGTGGTTTAATGGTAAACGAAAGAACCACAACTTCACTTCGAAAGAGCCGCATGCGCCTCGCGAGCCGCAGGTTGCCGACCCCTGAGCTAGTCCAAATTGAATAATATTTAATTAATAGGCATATCACGGAGTCAACCCGTGGCCATAAAACATCGGGAAAATAATAAGACGTTATACCGTGATAAGAAACCTGTAACTAAAAATAAGATATCTAAAGACAGAGAAAACTCAGCTGGACATAACTAAGTACCATTTTGATTAAATGGCCTTCAAATCATCCATCAGTCCATTTGTCAACAAAACAGTCTTCAAATTTATAACTCCCCTCTTTGCGTCGCGGGTTAAAAACACCATTTAGTCAATGTTATAAATTTTATAATCAGATTGTCTAACAATAAATAATTACAAAGTATTTTATCAAATCTCTAGTCACGCACTAGACATTTGATAACTATAACCTCACAGAACGTAACGTCTTATAAAAAGAAGGTTTGTGAAGCTGAACCCAATTTTCAAACCAATTATAATATGATACTGTATATATGTAATATGAAAATCGACGCTGTGGTAAGTTAATCAAAGTCAAAGTTACATAATAATTTGTTCCATAGGTAAAATTTTTAAAATTGAAAACGTCATTATTTAAGCTACGCTAACCTTCCTGAGAAGAACGAGCAAGAAACTCTAGGGATTGCTCTTTTCATATAATCTTAAATCCTATGGACTTTGAATCATAATTGTGTGGAATCTAGACTCATGTTGGCTTTCCATATATCTTTATCTAACAAATACTCTTCAATTTTGTAATATAACTTTTCAATTAAAATACTTTTAATGCAAGTTTTAAATTTGGAAATGATAATTTTAAATATACTCCGGAATCTTATTGTAAAAACGTATACAGTTCCCTATAAAATAATCGTGTACCTTAGTTAAACGAAATCGTGGTACCATGAGTTTGGTATTAGTTGTAAGGTTAATATTATGGATATCATCTTTCCTAATGAAATTATATATATTTTTATAATAATAATAATAACGCATACACTCAACATAGCCCCGCACTAGGGAAATCCTGTGTCGCGGGTGCTATGGACACACACATAGACAACCACAAATTACACCCAAACTCACGAGAGAAATAAATGTAGGCCATATAAATATTCCTCCCGGCCCGGGAATCGAACATCGAACATCCGGCATGGTAACCGTTCGGCCACAGAGGCAGTCGTTTATTATATCGTTTATAAATCGTAATCGTTTATAGAGATTTTTACGCGCATACTGCAGCATATGCTGGGTTAAGGCATGACGCTACAACACAGACCATCCTAGACTGTCTACTTTCCATCTTTGCTCTAATTTTAATTGTAATTATGTGTCAAATAATTATCTGGTACGAAAACAGTTTTAGTGTGGTTTTGTGTTGTATTCGTTCCGAATCTGAGACTAGATTTGTATAAAATCTAGAAAACTCGGACCCACTTCGTATGTCGCTTGTGGACTAAGTCCAATTGGAATCCGAGAAAATACAAATATAGCTTATATACCTAGAGATAAAATGATCCCTGTGAATTCAAGTCATTTCTCGGATTTGGGACTGATACGAATTGAACGTAGTCCACAAATGCTCTAAAAGTGTGTCTATGTCTATGTAATTTGGAATGGTAAACTAACAAAATTAACATAAGAGGTGATACAGCCAGCTAGTAAAAGATAATTAGCCATGTAATTTGCATGTGATTCATAACACTTAATAATGCTTGCCGTTACTGGAATTTGAACTCGCGTCCTCCTATATGGAAAATAAAGGAGTCACCACACTTTTTAATGCGTAATCGACTTGTGCAGGTCAGTAATAGCTTTATCTCAATGCAATAAGAGCGAAAAGGACGTTGCGCGTTGCGCTTCCCCTCGACTGTCGACGCGAAACGCATAACGTCGTTTTCGCTCTTATTATTATACACATAAATCCATTCCAGATTAGAATCTGACTTATCGACATCTATGTCGATAAGTCAGGAGACTCCCTGAGAAGTAAAATTGCCTGTATTATGAGAACCAGAGCGGCGGAATTAATTTCTGGGCACTACCCACAACACCCGGACTAGAACCAATTTAGAAAAGTTCATTACCCAAATTGGTCCTACCGGGAATCGAAACCTGGACCTCAAACAGCGCTTACAGTGCAACCGTTGGGTCTAGGAAATCGTTATATCGCTATTTAAAAGATAATGAATTTTTGTCTAATATCTTCATTTCGAGTTCTTAGGTTTTCGCGATTGTTACACATAGGAAATGAAACTATTTTTCCGGATTTAAATCGCATATATTTGTTTTTTCAAACAAACCGACGTTTCGGGCCCTTTACAGGTCCCATGGTCACGGTTGACTGGGGTGGTACAGTCTTCAACCAGTTATGTCTAATATTAATGCAAACCACCCTATTTTTTCACTATAGTTACAATAGTTATTAATTAAATACCTTATTTTTAATTTTACAAAGAAAACATTTCAATTTACGCTACATTAAGTTTTACAAATTATTTTATTGAATGAATTTTTATTAAGTTTAATTTATTATTAATTATTAATAGAAATTAGAATAAACTAATACATATTAATTAGTACTGCAGTCTTATGTCTGTTTGGAATTTTTCATTAGAGGAAATACTGGATCCCAAACTGGTGGTACGGAGAAACCATCTTCCCAGTTGAAATTAGGATGTTTTTTAATTTCAATGGCCTCTCGCAGCATTCTGGGCAGATAACGGACTTCTTTTGCAAGGACCTGGGGTTTGTCAAACTTCATTGAATGTGTAGGTTTATCCATGACATGCTCGCAGACTGCAGACTTGTTTATGCGACGGTGTTTGAAAAAACAAATATACGCGATTTAAATCCGGAAAAATAGTTTCATTTCCTATAATATCTTCATTATTAATACTGAACAAATAATTGCAATAGACAAACACAAGCAGGCAAAAAGAGTAATAAAATATGTTAATTATAAATTTACATGCGGATTTTTATACCAACAATCTGAATATCATTGCACGCCCTTTGGAGTGTACTATCGTGCACAAAATTCCATTCTTTTTATTTTCACCAAGTCGTTAAACTTTTGTAATAGCACAATAGCGTTCCCAAGGGTATTGATCCGTGGAGAAGACGAGTTTTACTGCAGCTAACATGTTACGGAATATTCTTGAAAATTATACTTTTTTGATAATTGTCTTTTGTGACCTTTTATGGCGTCGGTCAACTGGATCCTGTTTATTATGAGTTACACTTTCTTACAACGATATGACTTTTTTTTCTGGATATTTAGGAACGGTTAGACGCTTCAACGAGGCGGCAGTTGATAACTTTAATAGAAATATTTGTCTATCCTTTTTCTTTAAAATTTAGATTGGCTGGTTTTTGTTTGCCACCAACTTCGCTAGACTGATGTAATAAATAATTTCTTAACCTAGACAAGATCAGATGCTCTTTTTTCTAATATCAGTATTTTGATGGCTTTCTAGAATAATGGCCTATCTCAAAAGCATCTAATTAATCAGAGAGATGGATCAAAAGACACTAAGACGTGTTTGCCTCGCAAAATTGACACATCATTGACCATACCAATGTTGTCATGTGATTTAACCAATGAAAATCTCGGTATCCCATTCATAATAAATTTAGCATTTTCTGAGCAATTCTCGGTAATCAATAAAAAAGGAACTATTCGATTGGACCACATTCTTTTCTTCTTGAAAAGTAATGAATTAATAACAAGGCGAAAGCGTCCGTTAATTTACAAACAAAAACGGTCGTATACTGTTTCCGATATATTATGTTTAAAAATCCATACTATAATGCAACATTTCTTTTTGTAAATTAATACAAAAAGAAATAAGAAAACAGTTTCTGCAGTCAGTGTACATTCTGGAACCAGTCCTCGCTATAACCAGTCGGCGCATAATCGCATCCCATGCGCGGGCGCGGACGCTGCAGCGACGGTCAAGGACGATCTTAGCGGTCACTAGTCGTATAAAAAACTAGTATTTACCAATATGTTAATAGTGACTAATATTTTTAAATTCGACTGTGACATGACATTATTTGTCCGCTGTTATTGGACCGATTCTGTTTAGTATTTGAAGAAGGTAAGACTTATGAGGAAATATTTTTTAAGAAATTCTAAATTACAACTTAGACAATATTTTAATATAATATTAAACGGCAGCGCGTATTGTTTCAATGCAACAGAAATAATATAATGAATAAACCATATTCAAATCGGTTACAAAATTCGAGACCATTTAGTGTCATATCATAAATAATTGAAACAGCCTAATCGTTTGACGTACCGCATCTTGACACACCACACCCCCACATCTTCAGGTCGTCGTCAATCCCACAAAGCCTAAAAACTAAGGCATTTAACCAGTGCGTTCTACCAGTTAAGTCCTACGCAGCCGAGACGTGGACATTAACAACAGGCTTCATCAACAAATTCAAGGTCGCTCAACGTGGGATGGAGCGAGCTATGCTTGGCATTTCTCTGATGGACCAAATCCCTAACGAGGTCATTCTTCAGAAAACTAAAGTGACCGACGTAGCTCGCTAAATCAGTAAACTTAAGTGGCAGTAATCCGGACATGTCTGCAGAAGGGTTGATCGCCGATGGAGCAGACTTGTTCTGGAATGACGACCACGTGAAGGAAAACGTAGTGTGGGACGCCCTGCGGCAAGATGGACGGACCACCTGAGCAAGGTGGCAGTGGCTGGATGCGGGCGGCACATGACCGGGAAAGTTGGCTTGCTCATAGGGAGGCTTATGTTCAGCAGTGGATGGGTGAAGAGGTGAGTCAAGTAGAGGATCGTGGGTTGAAATCCGAGCTTGCAACTTAGTTTTTCGAAATTTAATTTGAAATTTACCATGGGCTTTTCGGTAAAGGAAAACATTGTGAGTAACCCTCCAAAGCTTTTTTCTTGATGTGTGTGAAGTGCCCAATATGCCTCAATCCAGACTAATAGAATATACATGATCAGATTAGACATTACCTGTAGCTTCCTCATACTATTAGCATCTCAACGCAACACGTAATCTACACAGCTATCGCTTTTCCATGCAAATGCGTGGGGAAGATAAAGACGAACACTTGTGTGAACGGCTGTACTTTTAATAGGTTTTTCACTTTCAACAAATGTTTTGTATGGGAAATAAACAACTTCAGTTGTTTACTTTAGCGAATTTTCTGTAAAAGCTTGCCTGAGAGTGAAATTCTTGCGTATTATAATTAAAAAAAGGTTGTGGACCATTCTACTTCAATTCTAAGGCAATCTTGTTGTTGCCCAAGTAATTTTATGTATATAAAAAGGGAATTTACTGCCTCTTGATGGACATGCGAAGCATCATACTGGGACTGGACACAATTAGTCGAAGACAGGAGAGTTTCCAATTATATATAAATCTTTTTTATAGCCACGACAGTCAACATTATCAAGACCGCACAGAACACGAGGTTTCTTCAATAGCTAACCATCTCAATTTTCGATGGAAATCCCAAATTGTCCACAGACCAGATCGTCCATCTTTTACTAAATGTCCAAACGATTACACCTAGGGTTCATTGACAATGCGATTACCTGGTGTGTTCTCGGAATTCGGCGCGGGTGCCGCAGCCTCGATCTGGCGGTGCCGACCAATTACAAATGTGCTGACTCACTGCGCGAGCGCACACCGTCATCTAAAGTTAATAACTTGTAATAAGCAGCTCGACTTTTAACAAAGTTTTTAAATTTTCTGATTTGTTACTTATTGAATGCTAAAATATGATTCCTCCTAAAGCCGAGCTATTTATTTTTCTTATTGTGTCCTTCTCTTCAAAAGGTCTAGAGAAAATATCAAAGATTGTTTTATATCCTGCAGTTTCAAGTAATTAGACAACCCTGTACCTGTATACTGGACTTTGATGGAGCTGTACATTTCTAGAACTCTACCACTTACGTTCATTTACCAATGACCTTCACCCGGTCGGCACTCGTCCTTGGAATTCTGTGCTATACGGCATCTTCCATCTCTATGCTACGATATGCCTCAATAAAAAAAGAAATCTAGCATTTCTTTTTTTATTGAGGTTACTTTCAAAGCAACTATCGGAAAGTAATTGGTAAATAACCAACGAATTTATACAATTTTTATTTATTATTAATATTAGTTTTTATTTATTTGTCTTTTATTTACAATATTTTACTGTTCTTTATTTTTATTTATATGTGTACTGTTCAAATTAAGAGTAGAATATAGAATTTAATTGAAAATATCATGTGACTCGAGTACCATCATGACGATATAATTATAAGTTTAAGTTGTGTATATTTTAATGATAATTTTCTTGGAGTTGCTCGACACGCGTCATACTATTACTAATATAAAATGTAGCGGGTATCATCGAAAAAATAGAATCTAAAAACAGCTCAAGCTGAGATTCTTTCCTTTTCATCTACATGTGTAATGATGATGATATTATTTAAGGCTGAATTGTTGTTATTTTAATGTATATTCATAAATAAAGCTCTTTATTATAATTATTAAAAAAGGAGATAGTATACTGATCACTAAACTGCTTCCTAACCACAATGATTCATCAGCCAATAACTTGATCTACAGCAGCTATAAGAAGAGAAAGGCGCGATTGATACAAATTGAGAATTGCCTACAGTGTCTGAAATCAGAGCAACATTAACAATCTTATAATCTATAAAGCAGTGATGGCAGAGTTGGAAGACGCTTGCTACTTATGGAGGAGGTCCTGGGTTTAATACCCGTATCTCTGAGGCTTTTGAAAACTTGTGCTACTTTGTTCAATTGCATTAACATTAATTGGAAATATCGGGATGAAACCAGCGTGTCGGAGATGATTCACAAAACTTGTGAAAGACATTTTTTTTCTTCATGATACCAAGTAACAGGACTAACAAGTCGTGCGTCTGGTGGTAAGCGACACGTCCATCCATGACAGTTGCAGTGTCACTCAGATCTTCTGAGGCAGTCCACTGCGCCCGTCACCCTAAGACTTAAGTTCAAAAGTCATTTAAAACCAAAACGCAATAGAGCTCTCATTATTTCTTGGCGGCAGAAATAGCTAAGGCAGCAGTACGTCTCTAGATGAACTCTTTCACAAGAAGCTCTGCTGCTACTCTGTGAATTTCTTGCACATTGCACTTGTTGCAGATCTTTGTTCCTTATAGTGTGTTTTAACCATTACGGGCTTTGGCAGAATATCACCTACGGCTTCAATATTTACAGTCCTCTGTAGCTGAGTCATAAACCCATGTGATATGTTTGTTTTATTATCAATTTGTGTATACTATTTAGATTATTCGTTTAAAGGAGACATGCACCTCTTCAATAGCTGCACCATATATTACCAAAGACTCATTTGGTCTCTAAGGAAATGAAATTATCTTTTCAAACAATCAAAATGTTAATTGGCAAACATTTCCTAATTAATTTGTTCAATGACGAAGCGATCATTTGAAATGAACGGCAATCCACTTACGGTTTCGTATAAGGTATGTCTGGTGTTCAAAAACTGTTCAATGCAGTAGAGCTTCTTGTAAAGGAGTTTGTTCAGGCAAGTACTGCTGTCATACTTATTTCTGTCGACTTTACGTCTCAGACTGATGATGCAGGTACAATGCCTCTCAGATGTTTGCCATTTAAAGCACTGAGTGGCACTGCAACTGTTATGGGTACCACAACGCCCGTGACTTGTTCATCCCGTATCCTAATATCATAAAAAATAATTCGATCTTATGAATCTTTTTTTACGAATGAAACCATTGTGATTAGATACAGCACTAGTAGAAAGCAGTTATGTCCCTAATTTGGTATTTTATTCAGCAGCTTGCGCATTTTTAATTGAAACTAACGGTATAACTTGAGAACCGATTTACAATTTCATACTTCGAACCGAAATTAACATATAAACAATTCTGCCATTTTTGTGGAAGCCCTGCACTGATGGACAGGCATAAAAATATTAGCACCTGATCACTACGGACCGTGAAGCGGAAAGATGACCACTGACCACCGCTCGTTTCCCAATTTCCCTAACGGTGGCCGATAATTGGACGATTCGCCCTATGGTTCACAAATGACCCCGCGGTAGGTACTAAAGTACGCATTTTATTAAGAAATTAACAGCACACATACTATACTAGTCAAAAGGAGATTTCAAATTTCTTGGAAACCATTGTTACAATTTACTTGATACTGAAAAGGATTTACTTGAATGTCAATCGTATACATATAACGAGTGCCGGCTTTATGGTGATTACTTACGGTATTATAGGGCGGGGGTGATGAGCGATTTTAAGAACAACACCCGAGCTGCTTTTTGGCTTACAGTCTGTTTCTGGAAGGTTCGTAAATTATTCCAGCGTGCCTTTTTATGTCATGTCACAATTTGAACAATCGCAATCTTATCTGGTGCGGAAGCGGGTGCGGATGCGGATGCGGAATCGGATGCGGATGTGGATGCGGATGCGGATGCGGATGTTCGCAACAACCCTATTCCCAAAACCAATTTGGGCCGGCGTAGTAGTCTATGGCCTAAACCGTCTTCTAAGACGAGACGAATGCCCCGCAGTGGGACGTACAATGTGTTGACAATGACGAGGAGTAGCTTTCGCAGCGAAATAGCATCGAAGTTGTTACTGGCAGTGTGTATTATAAATCTCGGACTCCACAGTGCATGAATATTTAAAACCGTAGAACCGTGAAAGCACAACGGTGACCAACTGCTAATCGCGTTTTTGCAACACCCAATTTACGCTCATTTATTGTACATACTGAAGATCGTGGTCTTGTTTGCTATCTTTTTAATTTATCATCGTCATCAACGTACTGCTTTGCACGGATCATCTCTTAGACGAGGTTTTACGCTATACTTCGCCACCCAATGCGGGTTGGGGTATTTACGCGTTTTCCGAGGATGAACTCTCTTCTACCTGCAGGTTTCATCAAGACGTTTTCCTGCACCGAAAAGCTCAAAGTAAATTTCAAATTAAATTTCGCACATGGATTACGAAAAACTCAGAGGAGCGAGTCCGGATTCAAACACACGGCCTTTGCTTCAGAGGCGATAGGTCAAACCGTTAGGCTACCACGGCTTTATTTTTTCAGGGATCTAATTTCTTAAGCGTTTGTTACTCATTGGTCCAAAAACAGAAACAGAAGACCGGTCCGCATCACTTAATCTTTTAAAATATTACACCTCCGATCACGACGTCTTGCACTTTGTGCGCGAAAATATCTTTCCTGTTTCTCAGTTTCAGTTACAATATTTTCGTAATTTTAAGCTAACAGTTCAATATCAATAAAATATGAAAGTTACAATTGCAAAATAACATGGCTACTGCCATGTTCTATAACGAAATTAACAATTAAATAGTACACAATCGAATATTTTTATAAAATCCATTACTATAACGGACATGTCAACTAACGAACGTTTTATTATAATTCGATACAAAACACACAAGTATTTAATTTATTAACAATATATAATGTATTATTAGGATACAAAAATTAATTATTATAAACATGTTTTTAAACAAATCATGACAATATAAAACTTTGTTTATTTTCTTGCTAGACATCGTTTCAAGGCAACAAGGTGATGAAGCACTGTTTATACAATTCCTTGGGCCCATATGTAAACGTTTGTAGGTCCAAAGTAATGAGTCCACCATTGCTGTACGCCTACGAGTATGTAAGAAGTCACGTGCGATGTCACGTTTAAATAAAGAACCTAGCATCCGTCCGGTCTACGAGAGTTGATCATCAATTACTGAAATATTCTACAATAGCTAAGACAGCCTTTCTAAAGATGCAAAAGCCGTTACTTGCAGGGTTCGAAATACTAGAAACTAAAATTAGAATTAAATTATGTGAACATGGGTCCCCGCGGCAAGGTAGCAGCGACAAGAACTGCCCACGCAATAGCTCCTTCTAGGTGCTGGGGGGTTCCGGTGCTCAAAGTTCCCACTAGAGCCCGAGACCCGAGAAGGCCACCGTGGGGTTTTAGCCGGTAGAAGTCCGGTAACCTCCCGCTGCTCAAAAGAACCCAATTTCATTCCTATAATGTGATCCTAATTTTAGTCTTTGGTTTTTAAGCTTTTATTGTAGCATATTTTAACTTATTGTCTAATAAATTGTAGCCTTGGGTTCGAAGTTACAATTATCATTGGTAATTTTTATGATAATATTTATCACGATTTTTTTTGTGATACATAACGACGTAATGAACAAGTCTTGCGCCTTGTGGTAAGTGACACGCCTATCCATAACAGTTGCTACTCAAAACTTTAAATCGTAAAATCTGTAGGGCACTGCCACTGCGCCCGTCACTCTGAGACATAAGTTGACAAGTCCCATGTGTCTGTAATTACACCAGGGCCCTGATTTTAATTCAAGTGGGAATCGATTCGATCGGGTAGCCCACCCGCAATATTATATATTATATTCAAAATAGGAACGCAGTAATGTGAGTGTTATTGCTTAGCGACAGAAATAGGTAAGGTTAAGGATGAACTCATTCAAAAGAAGCTACACTCTACTGCTATTGAAATAATTACAATACATAATTATACTTACAATTTGAAAGTATCGAGATAATTAAGAAAAACTGCCTCTGTGACCGTACGGTTACAGTGTTGGTCTACCTATTACCTGTACACTTATTACCCTCGTGAGTTTGGTGTAATTTGTGTTTTTCTGTGTGTGTGTGCGTTAAAAAATAACAAAAATAACATATATCAAAATCAAAACCAATATCAAAAATAAATATCTTAAAACTTTGTTGAAAAACCAAATACAAAAATACGACAACAAGCACATAGAAAAATTCGTGAGGTCCGCTGGTTCGTTCTGTGGCTTAGTTGGCAAACGTCTGGCACGGTTTGCTAGAAGGCGTCGGTTCGAATTTGGCCGGATCGAAAGAATTTTTTCTAAGTGTTCGATCTTTGTATTAATAATTATAACAAACTATTGGAGTAATTTCACATAAAAAAGAAAACTGTATATCAATTCAATAAAAATTTAAATATCTTGACCGCATTTGGACTTTGGAGTTTCAAGAAAATAAAATTTACCAATCGACTGGTTGGCGTAAGAGCTACAATCTATTTTATACATACAAGGAGATGCCTTTTAAAATACATTTCGAAAAGCTTTTAAAATCTAATTCCTTGTCTACTAATTTATTACACAGATTCATTCACTCTTAACGAGTATAAAAAACTTGATCTCAGGCTTGTTGGGTGTGAGCGCTAATCAGTTGTTTATAAACGTAATTGCATGGTTGCGCACGTGGCAAGCGTGAGTCGGCAGGCACGACACACACGTGACCTGTATGAATGGTCCCTTATCTAGGCTAGACTATTCAACAAACAAAACTATTTCCCTGCTATTTAGTGTGTATATTTATAAAAAAAGACCAAAGATCACTCATCGATAGAAATCGGGATACAGTATATTTACATAGAGTAAAAAAGAGTAATATATATATAGGACATACCTCTGATATTCCGGAATTATTCTTCTTTTTAACCAACTTCAAAAAAAGAAGTAGGTTCTTAATTCGACTATATTTTTTTATGTTACGCGATAACTGCGGCCGTGTTACAGATAAATTTGTGAACAGATTTTGATGCTTGGTCCCATTAAAATTTGAAGAAAATGACAAACTAGGGGATGAATCCGGTTTCGCGCACTTTTCGGTAACCGATTTCAATAACAGATGACTCCGTTCCACCTGATGTAAAATGGAAAATGGAATCCATACGTGAAGGTACCTAGTGCAGTGTTGATACAATTACTGTCCTAGCCACCTTCACCCTGCATGCCTACAAGATGCGTCTTCACGCCTCGTTTGAAGGACCGTATAGAAGGGAGTTCCATTCCTTGACTGTGCGACAGAGGAAGGTGCCGATCGACGTAAGATACTCACCGATTATTGCCCAGGATTTGGGAGGAAAACAATGGTACCTACGTCTGGCTGGGAGACTCCTTTCGTGTACCCGCACGAAATAGAATTACCCCCACGTAGTAGAATTATTGATAATAGGGCAAGAAATATTTTTACTAAATTATACGGTAGTAATGTAAGCGCATTTCAGAAGCAATAGAACTCCTTGTGAAAGAATTCGTCCAAGGAAATACTGCCACCTTACCTATTTCTGCAGCCAAGAAGTAATACGTTAGGTACTGCGTTCGGGCATAGAAGGGTAAGAGTGCTGGCGAAATTGGCACAAGGGACTTGTCGACTTATGTCTCAGGCTATGTATCCCCATCCGGGTCAATGTAGAAAAACGAACTTTTGTATATTGTCTCAGGTCTGGGTGTTTGTGGTACCGTCGTTGTTTTCGATTTCCATAACACAATAATTACTTACTTTGGGATCAGAGCTTATGAGATAATTTCAACATTTCAAAAAGCGGTTATTATCTTTATATATTACGTAATTGCTAAGATATAATAGATTTTATAAACGTAGAATCAATTACGCTTCGTATTCAAACGTGTTAAGAATTTAATTGAATTAAAAACATAAAGAACCCTTCAGATTGTTTTAAGCGTGTGGCTTACCACGTGCCAAGCCACTCCACACACATTTACAACCAATTTATTAGCTATAGAAGCTCGTTATCGCACTTAAAGCATTCCTTATCAGCACACACAGGAGCACGTTCCCCAAGTGCGACGTGTTTACCAAACAAATGGAAATGGTCCGTTATATTTAACATTTGATACCATTTGATACCAATTGACTCCGCTATATTTTCTCTTTCTACATAAATGTACGTACTTCTTAGTATTTTAAAATGTATTTGTCATCGTCAAATCGTTCGCGAAATGATTAAAAATAAAAGACAAAAAACAAACCAAAATATTTTTATTTACAATTACAAAAAAGATTTCTTTTAAACATACTACCGAAATAAAGTAGACGTTGATTACACATCAAAAGTATAGAACAAACTATAATCCAATAATTCCGAGTTTTCAGGAGGAGGTTTTATCTCTGTATGTGTTAGTTCCTTGAAGCACTGCAACGAAAAATAAGTCAATATGAATAATACCGATACTTCCATGATGACGTCAACTTAATTTTTGAACCTGTTCACAAAATTAATTTTTTTGTTGCTTTTTTCGATTTTCGTTTTTTGTTTCTTTACTTTCTTTCACAAAATTCGGAGAGCATAATGTTAGTAAAGAAATAAAATGTCTGTTTACAAAAATAACAGAAAATGACCAGAAAAATAAAGTTGGGAGTCATCGGAGGTATCGATACATTCATGATTTCAATACATCTATAATAATGATTCGCATCACAGTTTAAATTCAAGAATTATTTATAGCAAACTTTTTATGAAAACCACAATACAGGGCGTCTAACGGCTATGCGACACGGAGGGAAAGCATTTTAAATACAGCAGATAGGAATTTTGCTTCATGCAGATATTGTTTTATTTTTAAAATTAAGTAATACTGCATTCGAAGATATTTAGAAAATTGTTTGCATCATCTGGGCATCGAACCTACTAAATGTGACAAAAAAATCTGTATTTCTATGATGCCGAACGAAAGGCTTAATGACAATACATTTCTTTTAAGTGACTTATAGTATCTTACTATCTATATTAGATTGAAAATTTGCATACAAGAAAATGAATTGATTATTTAATAAATTTTATAACTGAACGGTGTTCCTTCTATTTAATTGGCCCTTTCGATCGGAATCATAAAAACAAAGGATTTCTTTCACATTTGGTCACTTCGATTCCCAGATGAGGCAAGCAACTTTTTTAACATCTTTGAATGCAGTATTACTTACTTTCAAAATGAAAGTAATGTCCGTAAAGCAAAATATCCTATTTTTTCACGATACCAAGTGACTGGATGAGCAAGTCATGCGCCTGGTGGTAAGTGACACGCCTGTCCATAACAGTTGCAGTGCTTTTCATAGCTTTAAACTGCACTGCCAATGCACTCGTCACCCAGAGACACAAGTTCACTGTAATTTCACCAAGAACCTTAACCCTTCAAAACCGGCGCACGGTAATAATGACATTATCGCTTGGCGGCGGAAATAGGTAAGGTGGCAGTACTTCCCTAATCCTATCTACAATATTTAAAATACTTTCCCTCCGTGTCCCATAGCCGTGTGACACTCTGTTTATATTATATACGATAAGTAAATTCTAAAACAAGATTGAATTCACTAATTCTCAATACATTTAAATGTCAATGACCCCAAGTTGTTTTTTTCAAATACTAATGACGAAAAACAACATCGCCAGTACATAATTCCAAGACAAGGTAAAATAATATGGTATTAACAGCCCACTCCCCCGTTTTCTATTTTTTTAAATTTTTATTTTCCGCAAGCATCTTCCCATCTCTCAAGTTGGAATAAAAAAGGGCGCTTGCAACCTGTGGGGCGTAAGGGTCGTCCCCGCCCTTGAACTTTCGGCCTTGAGGCGCGGGTCAATATGATGTGTGCAACCCTCTTTAGTTTGGAGTGCGTGTGCTTGCTCCTTTACTTGATATTGATATGGGTGGTTAGGTTTACTATTATATTATCTTTTATTTTTAAATGGTATTTACTTTTAAATGTTTTATCTTTGTTGGTTTTTAGGACTATTTGTATTGTTCTCTTCTGTACTCTAAATATAATCGGTGTAATGTGAAGTTTTCTTTTGTAATTATTTTACACAAAAAGCCTAACTAATAAATATATAATCACCACAAGTTTTTCAGAATTTCTGTGCGAAATTTAATTTAGCATTTACCATGAGCCGTAAGACGAAGTTGACGAAGTCCCATGTGCCTGTAATTTCACCAGCACCTTTAAAACCGTATCTCAATAATACTCATATTACTGCTTGACGGCAGAAGTTGGTAAGATGGCAGTAGTACTTCCCTGGACCTATCTTTTACACGGAGCTCTACTGCTACTAAATATAGCATTTGAAAGAGGTATAATTGTTAACTAAATTTAACTGCCTCTGTGGCCGAACGGTTACCATCCTGGATTGCCATGCAGAGGTTCCGGGTTCGATTCCCGGGCCGAGAGAAATATTTGTATGGCATACATTTATTTCTCTCATGGTGTTTGGGTGTAATTTGTAATCGCCTACCTATGTGTGTCCATGGCACCCGCGATATAGGGTTTCCTTAGTGCGGGGCCATGAGTGTGTGTGTGTGTGTCTGTGAGTGTGTGTGTGTATTATTTGTGTTAAAGAAAATGCTAACTACAAACATATTTACAATATTTTATAACACATATTTATTCGTCCTGAAAAGTTACATATAAATACAAAGAACGGAACACAAAGAAAGTGGTTTCTTTGTATTCGAACTTTATATTAATAATTATAACAAACTAGTTGAGTAATTTCACAAAAATAATTTAATATCATGGTAGTCAAACACATGACATTCAATAACCATGTCAATGTCAATAACCTTAAATATTAATATTACAAGTGCCATAGAAATTTGTGGAAATTACATACCAGGTATTCACTCTAAAACGACTATACGTATAAATAAAATCTCTCGACATAATGTTGTGATCAAAATGTAAATGACCTTTCGATTTAATGCATGCTTTTCGTAGTATTTAACCGCTGACCATCAAACGTATGTCACTGTCAAAACATACGTGTATAGTGCACAGTTTCCCCTAGATCAACCCTAGGTTTAGCACCCTCTGTTTGCAAAGCTTATGTCAAAATATAGTAGCGGATAGATTTGTTAGGGGATTATTCACTATGACTCGAATATTTAACTTAACTATCTGGCTCCGTTTGTTCGTTTTGTGTAAAGATTTTTTCATGATATCAAAAGACGGGACGAACAAGTCGTGCGCCTGATGGTAAGCGACACGCCTACCTGTAACAGAGACGCTAATGTGAAGTAAAATAGTTATAAAGACAATTTAACCTGCAGTTTCACAAACACACTTACCCTTCAAAAGCGGAACGCATCAATGTTCACATTCCTGTTTGGCGGCAAAAATAGTAACGATGGCAGTATTTCCTTGGACGAACTCTTTCACAAGGAACTCTGATGCTACTGCTACTAAATCATATATATCAGTGGAATACGCTACCTTCAAGTAGCTTCGTCCTTTTGTAAATAGTATTATTTCGATGTCTTACTTTTTCAAACTCGTCCTTATAAAAAATGATTATTCAAGAGATGGCAAAACTTTGTATTTACTTTAAATTTCTTAGGAAATGAAACTATTTATCCGGATTTAAATCACGTATATTTGTTTTTTCAAACAAATCGACGTTTCGGGCCCTTTACAGGTCCCATGGTCACAATTAATAATAAATTGAACTTAATAAAAATTCATTCGTAGCGTAAATTGGAATATTTTCTTTGTAAAATTAAAAATAATGTATTTAATTAATAACTATTGTAACTATAGTGAAAAAAATAGGGTGGTTTGCATCAATGTTAGACATAACTGGTTGAAGACTGTACCACCTCAGTCAACCGTGACCTGTAAAGGGCCCGAAACGTCGGTTTGTTTGAAAAAACAAATATACGCGATTTAAATCCGGAAAAATAGTTTCATTTCCTATGTGTAACAATCGCGAAAACCTAAGAACTTTAAATTTCTTATCAAGGGTGTTAATTGGGATGCCTTATTTTAGGAACAGGTGAAAGCCAGTGTACATGAAGGAAATGTGATATGAAATCAGGCTGCAAAACTTTGTAATTTAAGATACGAGTTTGACAAAGTAAGGCGACGATTTGTCATTAAAAATATTAATTTTAATACCATTGACATACAATTATATGGACTTCGGGTCCGCGCTAAAAAGTGTCCGAACTTATAGGGCGTTAAAATCGTATACAGAGCGTCATTCACGCTTTAGTCTTCGTTTGTTCGACTGACAGCGAAGCAAGCAAAATTAGACAGTACTGCGATGACATTACAATTTAAATTCAACGTTTTAGCTTTTTCATATTCCTTTACATGTCACTACGTTTAAATAGGTTGACTTGGGACATTTTTTTCGTGGTTTTTGTATTAGACCCGTCGTCCATTTATTTGTAAGTCAATCGTTAATACCTATGTTACCCTGTGCAATGAAAATGCTCCTAACAAATCCACTTATGTCTGACTTAACAACTACTGAATATAACATTAACATTCTACAATAAACTGTTAAAATTTGAAAACAATGAACTGTAATTAAAATTAGATTTAGTCGACTAATAACCTCAGAAAACTTTTCATCAGATTTTCAGTAACCCGTACAATAAAATGAGTCTAGGAAACTGGAAATAAGACAGGAAATTAAAAACTGCAGTAGGAAAGGCGACTACTCGGTACTTAGTATTTTTTTCTGTAATTGTATTGATTGACATACAGGCTGTAATAAAAAAAGAACTCATATTTATGTACAATACCAGGCCGTGTATATCACACGTCGAGTTTTAGAAAAAAACAATCGGCTGATTTCGACTTCGGAGAGTCACTCATACCTGTGTGACATTTTGTCGCTAAAAATAACGCTCTACAAATGATTTTTCTAAAACTCAATGTATATACATAATATTCACGGCCTGGTATTGTAAAATATGCATGATGTTGAATAACTATAGTCAAAAAAGACATTATTTTAAAACTATTTTACTTTTCTGCAAATTTAGAAAAAATTTAAATGTAAACCATATTTACCACACAATTGCAATAAATGCCTAATACTTATATTATGTCTGTGGTAGTAAAAGTCGTTAAATCAAATCAAAAGGAAATGTCTTTATTTCGTAGGTAATCAAACTACACTTCAAATTTATTAAAACCACTACCATTACCATTTGACCAGTAAGTCAAGTCCATCTGAAGAGTATGAAACTTTTTATATCACCACAAACATTTAATACTGAACGTACAACATGCGTTTATAACATTTTTATATTTACAGGTACAAGTAAAAGAATAAATGAATTAACTAATTAAATATTCTTAATTACACGTTAAAAACTACGATGATAACACAACAGTATTGTAAGTTTGTATATCATAATAAGGTAATGTATTCAACAAAGGCGATGTATTGATCTCTAACACGAACATACACCCTTGAATCTCTGACCGCTATTACCGTCTTCCTAGAAAACCGTAGTACATATAGTGGAATCTATATCTATATCTATATAGCTATAGTAAGAAACAGTATAGCTACTGAATACATAAACTACGAATTCTGCCCGTCTCTCTGAACAAATATTTCTGTCAGCCATTATATTTTTTTCTTCTCGTTGATTTTTACCTAGCATTTGTACATTGTTATACAATAAGAACTTTAATTATTTCTCTTTCTCGCACTAATTTTAAATAAAAACAAAACCGAATTAAAAAACAACCCAAAGTTTGAGCTTAACCCATCAGCCATTAACAAATGCGAGGATTCCATCGCGCGCAGACGCCGTTAATTAGCGGCGGAAGTGCCATGACGTCACGTCCGCCGCGACAATTGGACCAATCCGAGGTCAGGGTTTGCGCTTATGATGATTGGTGGTAATGACCGTATGTAGCTTTTGCTTTAAGCTTACTGTAGTTCATCATATAAGTGCCACTGCTAGGAATTGGTCTTCTAACAAGAAGGTTTAGAATCTCCTCTGACATCGTTTTGTTATGACTCTTTCCATTAAGATAATAGTGATAAATTATTATTAAACAACAACACAACCAACACACCCCCACTTTATTCTTAACAATCTAAAAGTTGAAAGGAATAACAGGAATTGAAACAAAATAAAATCTCTTCATTTAAATAAAAAAATACAATGACAGTTTAACACACAAATAGAAATAGAAGTCTGCCTTCGTTGCCGAACGGTTACCATGCTGTTCTGCCACGCAGATGTCACGGATTCGACTCCCGAGCTGTGAGAAATAATTGTATGACCTACGTTTATTTCTCTCGCGAGTCAGGGCGTAATTTGTGGTTGTATATGTGTATGTCCATGTTATTTAAAAAATAAAGTAGTTTAGAATATGCTAACTCACAAACAGGTTACAATTTCTTTTAAACAACCTACGGTTTTGAATTCTAAAACACACACACTTAGCATGCAAATTAAGACCGTTGCTCTCTATATTAGCCAATATCTATGTAGCCTTTAGTCTTTTAAACTATACTAGAAACATACTCTTATTAGACCCCTTGTAGCCGAGTAAAAAGTACATTTGGAGTGCATAAGTGCTACGGCATTGACCGCACATTATGCAAGTGCCACTTGACACTAATTCGCAGGCAGACAGACTGAGTTCAATGTATTCCAACATGCTCTTGAACTCTATCTCATGTGGTGTTTTCTACATAACTCTCTTGTTGAATATGCTGTAATAGGGTCAGAATAATCAGGTGCAAGGGTTAAATCACACACTTTTCCGTCCAGAAAAACTTTAAAAAAAAATACGAATGTGCTTCGCGTCTGTGGTCCGATCTGAAGCAAAACACGCAACGTCTTTTTCGCTCTTAATGCATGTATATAGCGTAGATTCCGCGTTGATGAGCGTGGTGACTTCTTAACACAATATTGTTATTCGTAGTCGTGATTTAAATACATGCCGTGTTTTTTATAATATCATGTGACGGAACGAACAAGTCATGCGCCTGATGGTAAGCTATACGCCTGTCTATAACAGTTGCATTACCACTCAGAGCTTTAAATCGCAAACATCTGAGAGGCACTCCCACTGCGCCCGTCACCCTGAGACATAAGTCGACAAGTGCCTGTAATTTCACCAGCACCCTTACCCCTTCCAAACCGGAACGCAGTAATGCTTACATTTGGCGGCGGAAATGGGTAAGATGGCAGTACTTCCCTGGACGAACTCTTTCACCGGGAGCTCTATATATCATTGATTTTACAATAAGTTCTATATAAAAGCCAAACTTACAATGTCGCACATTGAAACCAAATGCTGTCGTCACTCAAAATTGTAGAATTAAGAAATACGATTTAAAAAAAAATTAATTAAACCAATATATGTAATAATGGATAATTAGGTATTGGTATAAATAAAATTGTTTCTATTGTTAAAGTGTGCCGATGAATTTAGAGACACATGAGACTTGTCCACTTACCTATATTTTTACAAATTTTATGACTTTATTCACTAAATGATTATCACTTATTTATATTATATTAGATTATTTGCCCGAAATTCCGTAACCACGGGTTGACTGTTTAAATATTGTTTCGTTTTTTGTTTTCCCCACATCTGTCGAAATGTGAGGAAAACAAAAAGAAGTAATATCATGGTAAAAAACCTGTATTACAATATTAGCCGCCGTAGTTTTGTGAAAGGTGATCGACCACTGACCACTTGTTTCAATTCAACAATCGTCACCCACGTCACAGTGCAACCTACAAGGTGCTACGAGTTCGTAGCCTTGCCGTGGCGTAGAATAAAGTAGAATCACAGAGGAACTAAAACGCAATAGAGCAACAATGACAGGTCGCATAATTCCGAAATTGACATACTGATAGATTACACGTGCCAAAAATTGTAATGAGTTTTATTGGACTATAGTAAGTTTTTGATGAATTTCTTTAAAAAATGTCTACATTCATAGTGACATACAATATTCTAATGCTGTATTGTTGCATGGATCTTTCCTAAAAAGAAAATTGACTACACTGTATAAGCGAATTGGTGATCTCATTACTGCTGGCTGGAAAAATGCTACAATGAGTCTTTTTTTTTTGTAATATCTAGCTTCGAATTTTGAATGACGTCATAAATTTTGAATTCCCTTCATATGCGTCTATAATTGAAATCACATCTCGTTCTATTTTTGTGACAACCGCCCAACCAACACACGGAACAACACACTATACTAAAAATGCGGCCAGTTTTACAACTAACATAATTGCGGCTTTAGAGTTCGGAGAGCAGTTTTAAGTTGCATAACGGCTTCCGTAAACATCCATATTCAGCAAAAGTGGCAATTACGAATTCAAATACCACCTTTGACTTTATACTAGCTAATTCTATTAACCACTTTCGCTTTTAAATTTAGGTGGAAACAGCAGTGTACCCGACGATATTCCGACGTATTTCTGAGATAACTTTGTTTATAGCAATATACACGCAAGATGCATGATGTCACATCATAATTAAGATTTATTGCAAATCTTGAGGTATCATTATACAGCCATTGTGGAAATGAAATGGAACTGAAAAACTGTGCCCAATTAGCGCTAGTACTACATTAGACACCGTCAAACACAGTAGAAAATAATCAAATTGACTCTAAAGTCCTACAGCAATTTGTGCCCAAATAGCGTTAGTGTTGCTGCATTAGACACCATCTAACACCTTAAGATGTATAGATTTTAAGACTTTCGTGGTTATTCACTAAATGATTGTCACTAATATCATGTTTCTTACCACGGTATGACTTCGTTTTATCTTCCCGATATTTCGGAACGGTTGCACGCTTTGACACGGGTTGACAACCCGTGACCATAGAGAAATATCGTTCCGAAATATCGGGACAATAAAAAGAAGTCATACCGTGGTAAGAAACCTGATATTAGTGACAATCATTTACCTTAAGATGTAATTGGATTAACTATAAAACCCGTATACAGCAAATTTACAAGGGCCCGGTTGCAGACATTTATAATACATGGGTATGAGGTATGGATGTCAGGTAACTCCTGAAAGTCGTATTTAATAGCACCTAGTCAACGTCAAAGTCAAATAATCATTTATTCCGTAGAATTTGTTTTTGCACTTGAAACCATTATTTTTTAAGCTACTACTCGTTCACTACGCTGACCTCCCTGAGAAGAACGAGCAAGAAACTCAAGGGATTGCTCTTTTGAAATAAACTTAAATGCTATGGAATGCACTTTGAATAATAAAATAGCTAGCGCCAATATTAATAACGCTGTAGCAAGTTCGCTGTATTTATTATTATTATAAATCAAATTAACGCAGTCCATATTAATAATATCGTGAAAGCAATTAATAGACGACCTCGTTGATCGGGGTCTTGACTCTGGACGAGAAGGTAGTGATAGGGAAACCAATTTTTATAAATGGTGTTTGGATTTTGTTGCGGAGTGAATTCTATAGCTCCTGTACTTACTGTAGCGGCAGTAAAGTTCCTAATGAAAATTTCGGCCAGTAAAGTACTGCCAACTTACCTATTTCTGCCGCCAAGCAGTAGTGTCAGCATTACTGTGTTCCGCTTTTGAAGGGTAACGGTGCTGGTGAAATTACAGGCACATGGGACTCGTCAACTTATGTCTCAGGGTGACGGGCGCAGCGGCGGGGCCCCTCAGATCTTTGCGAATTAAATCTCTTGCAAGGCGACTCAGAGCTTTAAATCGCAAAGCTCTGAGGGGCACTGCCACCGCGCTCGTTACCCTGAGACATTTTAGTTGACAGGTCCCATGCGCATGTAATTCCACAAGCGTCCTTACCCTTTAAAATCTGAACTCTGCTCACATTACTGCTCGCAGAAACCAGTAAGGTGGCAGTTCTTCCCTGGGCATACTCTTTCACAAGGAGCTCTATGGCCGCAAAAAATTGGCGTGGTTACCATACAACTACTACTACTTTTCATTGCTGTTATGGATTTGTATCCTGTCTTCTAATAGAAAGATGCTTTTAAGCTACCAGAAATTAATTAAAAATTGCAATGTAAAGAACCAGTTGATGGAATTTATTTAAAACAATGTAACTACTTAGTACCTGAACGTATAGACAATAGTAATAAATAACTTGCCTCGTCTAGCCAGTAAAACTGCCGATATCAAATCTCAAAACTAACTTCAAGTCTATAAAGTTTGATGTGGAGATTCACTTTTAGCGATTTCATAAGATGAAGCGTTTATGATTAATTACATATAGATTCGTTATAATAAATGATGTAATGTAAAAATTTCAAAGGTTTTCATAAATATGTAAATGGTAGCCAGTCACGCAGACACTAAAGTAATAAGCCTGACTCGTTTTCTCCGGAAGAAACAGATCCCTAAACAATAATATATTTATTATCTTTTCCTAACAATACGACCGTGTGCCAAAATATAATTAGGGAATAAACATTTTTGTTTTCATTCAGGTTTTCATGGTGTCGCCATCTCTGAGAACCCGGGTTCGATCCCCCGCCGGGCCAATGTAGAAACTAACTTTTCTGTATTATGTCGAGTCTGGGTGTTTGTCGAACTATCGTTGTTTCCCATTTATATAACACAAGTACTTTAGTTACTTACTTCTGACCAGAGCAATAATGTAATGTCGTCTTATATTTGCTTATTTAGATGCCAGTATTTGCTTACAGCAATAAGAGTTAGTTTTGTTACAGAATCTTAGAAAAAGTTACCTTGAAAACCTTCCAACATCAAGATCGCTCGTGAAATAGCAGCTCGCAGCGCAGCCTTAACTTTTCTAGACAAGCGTGTTACCCGATTCCCGTGGTTCACGCGACATCACGTGTAGCAGCTAGTAAAACGCGTGGGCGGAGTAGGGCGCAGGCGTTAGTCTACCATTTATGACTTATTTATCTGTCCGCGCAAAGTTTTATTTCTTGCAGTTTGGTTGTATATCTAAATTATGGCAGTCGTTAGAAAAACCACTATACAATTTATAAGATATTCAAAACTAGAATGAATTGGCATTTTGTTTTGGAGTCGAATATTCGACGCTAATTAAGTTTCCATTATTACTTTTATCATTCGTCACAGTGAATAAATTTTAGTAGCTGTAGAGCTCCTTGTGAAAGAGTTCGTCTAGGGAAGTACTGCCACCTTATCTATTTCTGCCGCCAAAAAGTAATGTCAGCATTACTGTGTTTCGGTTTTGAAGGGCAAGGGTTTTTAACTGGCTCCGTGACCGAACGGTTGCCATACCGGACTGCCACGCAGAGGACCCAAATTCCATTCCTGTGCCACGAGAAATATTTATATGGCCTACATTAACTTCTCTCGTGAGTTTGGGTGTAATTTGTGGTTATCTATGTGTGTGTCCATGGCACCTGCGACACAGGGTTTCCCTAATGCAAGACTATGTTGAGTGTGTGCGTTATTATATACTCCGGGTCTAGGTGCTCTGGGTTATCTAGTTTGAGATCAGTCGTAAATTGTAGTTACCCTAGTTTATGACCATTCTATTGTGTAGGTATATTTACCATTATTTTAAAATAAAATTATATTTGTACAGTCAAGAGCACGTCAATCTTGACACTTTGTACTTTGGACCGTTCTTATCGTAAAAGGCATAGAGTTGAATTTAAAATTTAAATGTCAAGCTTGACGTGATCTTCACCTGTACGTGTTGATTTGTTGAATTAAAAAACTTAAGTTTCTTTATATATTACAAATATTTCCAAATACGTCCCTTTTTAACCGCCTTCAAAAAACAAGGTATATATATGTTACGCGATTAGTCCTGCATTTGTGAACTGATTTCGACGATTCTTCGATCTGACCTCAGTATTGGTCCCATTTAAATTTGATGAAAATATTCCACCCCTAAGAGTTGCAAACTAGGGAATGAATCCGGTTACGTTATGAAACTGATGTAATTCCACGATCCTTTGACGTCGGTGTTTTTTATAAAAAAAGTTACAGTTATTCACTTATCTAATTTGAAAAATCTAAAAATTAAGTAGTCAAACAAATCTATTCACATTCTATCAGGCTCAGACAGACCGTGTAATTATAAGGGTGGGTCCAAAATACCGCGTGACGTGTAACATACAGCTCAAATATAAGGGGTGAATCTAGTTATCTATTAATAGTTTAAGGGTTGCCCTAACGGAAATAATGGACGCGGCTAGATTTAATAGCCAAGTGACGTTGAAATTTGTAGTTCAAAAAGGTTTCGGTGAGAGCAGCTATGGGATTATTTTATTTTATTGAGGAATGACAAACAATAGAAAAAGTTGTAGGTATATGTAACCAATAGTACAACCAACCAAACTATGCACAAATTACTGAAAAAATGTAAATGATCATAATGGATCAATGTCGCTATCGGTTTAAAATCTACGGACGGCAGCATATCAAAATACAAACTGAAGAATCTTATTTCGTAGCTCTGGAGACGATATACGTTCAAGAGTGTCTGATGTGCTGTTGACTTGTTGTACAAATTGTGTACAATACGGACATAGCAGGTTAAATTAAAAACAAACAAACTGATTAATATTACATAGTACATATATGGATGCGGCTAGAAAGGCACCGTGATGTATGGCACAAACTTCAGGAGGCTTATACCCAGCAGTGGGTGAAATCAGGCTCTGGATGATGATAATGAGTACTTATATGACATACGTCATACTGTATTATACTACGTTTCACGTCTGGCCATGAGGCGTGTAGACAATAATGCTGGCACAATGTGGTTGCGGACTTTGCCTTTTTGTCTTCTTTCTGACAAGCAGGCTTTACGTTTTCTTCCTCTGTCGTTACAAGGAGCGGTGGTAGCCTTGTGGGAGATCGATTGCTGCTCAATGCAGAGGTCGACGGTTCGAATCCCAATAGCAGCATGTACCTATGACTTTAATTTGTAAGTTACGTACATTTGTAAGCATTACTGGTTATGTGTTTCGGTTTTGAAGGGTAAAGCATGCTGGTGAATTTACAGGCATATAAGACTTGTCAACTTACGTCTCAGGGTGACAGGCGCAGTGGCAGTGCCTCTTAAATCTTTGCAATTTAAAGCTCTTAGCGGCACTGCACTGCTATAGGTAAGCGTGTCCCTTGTCACTTCAACTGTAAGAAAAATATTAGACTTAAGCTGCAAACAGATTGACTGCTTGTTTGCAGTTAATGCGTGAAGACGTTGTCAACTTCATGCAGTCGAGACCTCACACTCAATTCTCACACTCAACATAGCCCCGCACTAGGGAAACCGTGTGTCGCGGGTGCCGTGGACACACATATAGGCAACCACAAATTACACCTAAACTCACGAGAGAAATAAATGTAGGCCATACAAATATTTCTCCCGGCCCGGGAATCCAACCTGGGACCTCTTCGTGGCAGTAACCGTTCGATTACGTAGGCAGACTACGAGTGCATAAAGTTGATAACGTCTTCACGCATCAATTACAAGCATTCGATCTCGGGTGCATAAAGTCGGTTTCGACTACATGCAGTTAACGCGAGAAGTCGATAACGACGTCACACATTAACTGCGAACATGCAGACAATCTGCCTTAGTCGTTAATTATGAACTCATGACTAACTGAAGTAAGAATTAGGCATTAACAAGACGTGGGTATTTATAAATTAAACATAATTCAGATCATAACGGTAAATCAAAGTAACGATTGAGCAGTAGTAGAGCAAGTGCGATGTGCGGTCATTAATACACGTGCTCCAGTTTTTGTGTGGCCGTCCGTTGCCGCGACGCACCACGGCGTCGAGTGAGTATAAGCATTATAATATGCTTTAGCAATAATCATTATAACATCTACGATTTAGGTAAAGATTTTAGATCTAGAGACATGGAGTGTAAAGATTTTATCGTCACACCACTCAGTTGCTTGTCTGTACAAATTCAGTCAGGAGAAGTCGTATGCTCGCGTCCGATGTTTAGTCAGGACTGCGCCGTCCTTTGTCAAAATAAAGGAAAGTCGATTGTCATCTTTTCTCCAAAAGAAAATCGGTCTAATTTTGAATTCCTGTCAGTCTAGTGGCCTGTAAGTCCGCTGGTCTTCCAAGGAGACTGAAAGCGACAGTAACCAAAATCTAAATAATTTTATTGAACAGGCAATGCAATAAAAGGAAATTGTTACAGATAACACGTCTGACTTCTTCTTCTCATCGTGTCGATGGCGTACACTATAATGTTTCCCATTACGGATTAACGGACTTACTGCACAAGTGACGTCTGAAGTAGGTCCGTGTTTTCTAGATTTGTATAGTCTCGGAAACGCGCACAACTACAACTACTACAACTATTTTTGATACAAAGATTGTGTGAATAACTGAGTAACTTCATAAGTTTTTCACAGGTGCGCTGATGGCGACAAAAAAATCATTTAAAAACGCCAATACAAAGATTTGTAACAAACACGTAAAGAGATTCGTTTTACCAGCAGACTCGATTCTACAAGTTGTAAATTTTTTACCATGCATATGAAAACGATAAACTATTATCGTTTAACTAAATTGTACATACATCTAGACTAAAATAGATTGACGCAGGAGCTTTACCGTGCTCTGATATAAAAAAAAACGTGACTACAATCAAGTCTTGTTTGTCGAATTCTTAATTGAATCAATCACAACATGATTAAAACGTTGTCGCAATTATTGTGCTTGTTGCTACAATAAATAGAGCTTGAAACAAGTTACACAATCACCTTAAGCATTTTGTTTATTTACCCTTTTCAGTGTATAATAACCTAAAATTTAGGTCTGACATTAAGATTCAACATCTACGTATTCCAAAATAACTTATGTTTAACTTTATGGAGTTCATAAATGGGCTTTAAATATTTGTACGATTTGAAATTTTAAGTTAAGGCTGATTTTCAAGGACTTTCGTATAATTGATACAACTGATCCGATGTGATCACAGTCATCTCAGGATTTAAACAGTGACGATATGAACCTGTTTCAGCGCCGCAATTAAAAACTTAACTATAAATTGACATAGAACAAACCAGAACAAAAAATTTAATATAAAAGCAATAACTTTTATTAATAGCCGTTAATATATACTAAATAATTAGTTACAGTACTTAATTACTTATTGATTGAATCCTGACCAGTCAGGCAACATACAAACGGATTCAACCCGTGTTAGCGGAAAAATTATGTCTATTTTAATAAATGTTTTAACATATTTCGAAAAAATAGTGTAATAAACTTCAAAGCCGTGGTAGCCTAACGGTTTGACCTACCGCCTGTCAAGCAGAGGCCGTGGTTTCGAAGCCGGACTAGCACCTCTGAGTTTTTCGGAATTAATGTGAGAAATTGAATTTGAAATTTTCCATGAGCTTTTTGGTAAAGGAAGACATCTTGATGAAAACTGCACGTCGAAGAAGGTTTAGAACCCTCGGAAAAATGGAATTTCCAAACCGCATTGAGCCAGTGAAAACTCTCACCTTAGAGGAGACCCGTGCCCAGCAGTTGGACGTATAAATAGGTTGGTGATGGTGATAATGATGATGATGAGTTTGTATAGTAAGTAATAAACTCAGTACATTTTTAATTTTGCCATTGCAATATATATGTACGTAGGAACAATTTATCATTACTGTTACAGACATGTAGCAATAGAACTTCTTGTGAAAAACTTCGTCCAGGGAAATACTGCCTACCTATTTCTGCCGCCAAACTGTAATATTAGCATTACTGCGTTCCAGTTTGGAAGGATAAGGGTGCTGATGAAATTACAGCGACTTGTTCACTTATGGCTCAAGATGACGGGAGCAGTGGCAGTGCCCCTACGATGCATCGCGCACCAGGCGCACGACTTGTTCGTCCTCTCGCTTGGTATAATAAAAATAAAAAATCGTTGTACTGCCTACATAATCAGTCAACAATCTAACTCTGACAGAGGTTTTAAATTAGATATGTTGCCGCAACAAGGTGCCAGCAATATCATTACAACTCTAACGCCATTTTTCACCGTCTTCGCAAACCGCGTGCCCGCTGTAAGTGCGAGCCTCGCTTTACTATACAGAGTGTAATTATAATCCCATTTTGTTGATAACTGTATTTAGTTTTACTAAGCGGAGAGCGAAAATGCTGAGTATTGCTCGTGATGTTCGACACGGTATAGAATATGTCACACTCTTAATGTAATAAGGCCACATTAACAAAATGACTTTTCAGGAGAGAGGTTTAGCGATTCTACAAACGAAATTAGTAGATAACTTTCTATGCTTAAAGTCGTCACCAAATAAAAGGCCAAATTTAACACTTGTCATCGTGACGCGAATAGGGATGTGGACTAATCATATCGGTAATCACATTATACGATTTTCACGAGAAATCAATTCAAAATTTTATGAGTTTGTGATTGTTTAGATTATTTTGCGGTTCATTTTTGTTTAGGGGGCCTAAAAAACCAAATCGTGCAATTTTGTTAAAAGCAATTCATCTTATTTTCTACAGCTACAGAATTCCTTGCAATTCTGTAGCAATTCCTCTTATTTTCGTAAAATTGTCCCACATTCCGATGAATTGTATCCATTTCTTTTAATTTTCATTCTATAATATTCGTAAATGATTTATTCCGAGAATAAAACAACTACATAAAAAGATTAAATTATCAAGAAACCAAGGATTTCATACATTTTCAATTCAAAAAGAAAAGGAAATTCAAATATGGCTATGAGTACGGGCTCTTTTAAATTTGATAAACTACAAATTTATTTGCAATAGGTGTGGTCAGAGATATAATCTACAAAATCATTTAAAATACACCTATTTTTATACATTTTTGTTTTAATATTTAATAAGTCAATATTTTTCCGAGAAACCGAAGTGACTGGGTGAAATTCGGCGACCAATTGCTTACAACACTATTCTTTAAAAAAAAATTGCTTGAGGGCGTAACTGTTTTCAGAACACTTCGGAGTAACTCAAAATTGCATTTTATTTTGGAATTCGTGCGAAAATAGTATTTCAAATATGTTTTGTCATATTATATAATGTTGTAAAATTTATGTACTTTTTTAAACTCAAATATGCTAATAATTGTTTCTTTATTGTTTCGTGACAGCTTTCTATTTAGTTCAGTTGATATAAAAAGAAATCATTGGTATATGTAAAGTACCTATCGAATACAGTGGTTTTCTGTTTAATCTTTTTTTTCTGTTTTCTGTTCAGCGATTTGTATATATTTTATGAAAATTTTTAAGAATCGTATTTTCACACAGTAATCAGTGGATATCCTCAATTTTTTTTTGAAAGTGATTGTCAACACTTTCACTGTTATGCAGAATCAACCAAAGCCATTTAAGGTTGTATAGATTCTTAAACAGGAATGTTATAAAATTTCACATACAAGAAATTAGTTTCATACATCGTGTTATTTTTATGACTTTCGTGTGGTAAAAGCATTTTTGATGTATGATCATGCGATTTTATTATACCAAGGCAAGGGTACGATAAGTCAAAGTCAAAGGTCAAAGAACCATTTAAGTACTCCAGAGGTAAAATAAATGTATACTTGAAAACGTTATTTTTCAATAAATGATTATCACTAGTAACAGGTTTCTTACCACGGTATAACTTCTTTTTATTTTCCCGATATTTCGGAACGGTTGCACGCTCCATGGTCACGGGTTGACTGGACGGCGGCAGATGACAGCTTTATGGGCAGACATATCTGTCTACCCTCTTGCGCTGTCGACGACTACCTTGTACCTTACCTACGTGGTAAGAAACCTGTTACTAATGATAATCATTTAGTGAATACTGCTCGTTCACTGTGTTGATGTCCCTGAGACGAACAAGCAAGAAACTCTAGGGATTGCTCCTTTCAAATGAACTATTTAAATATTTTTTTTATATATCAAGTGACGGGACTAACAAATCATGCGCCTGATGGTAAGCCACACGCCTGCCCTGCCCCTGCGTTCGTCATCCTGAGACATAAGTTGACAAGTCCCATGTGCCTGTAATTTCATCAGCATCCTTACCCTTCATAACCGGAGCACAGTAATGTTGACATTACTGCTTGATGGCAGAAATATTTTAATTATTATAATAATTAATTTAATTTTAATTTTCCTGGACGAACTCTTTCACAGTGAGCTCTACTGTTCCTAAATGCTATGGAAATACATTTTGAATCAAATTTGTGTGGAATCTAGACCCATGTCGTCTTTCCATACATCTTTATCTAACACCTAGTTTTGAATTTTATAATATGACTTTTCAATTAAAATACTTTTAATGTAAGTTTGGAACTTAGGAAATGATTATTTTAATTAATGCAATGCGGAATCTTATCATAAAACCAGTGAATTGGTTCACGATGCCACATTTCCGTGTACAATCAGATATGTGTAACAGAAATTAAAAGTTAGGCACTACCGCCACTTCAACCTGTTGAAATCACGAATTGGTATATTAATAAATAATTAGTTGTTTAGTTGCAGTATTGAGGTGAGGAAAGTTTCGAGTAGTCCATTGAGGGTCGCGCGACTCTCCTCCGCCCTCTCAACTATGCCACCACTTTCGCTCAGTGTAATGCATTCCGCAACCATCTCCCTGCATTCCCACATTTCCCTTTTACAACGTTTCATTACCATCGCTCGAGTAACAAGCACTTAGAAGTCATGTAGAGATCATAGAGTCACTTGTTAAACAACAGTTGTTAAAAAATAACCGAAGCGGCTTCGCAATCTTGCCTGACGACACTGGAATGCATTCGCGAGACAAAAGCAAGCTATTACGGGCTGGGATTAGCCCTATTGACACTATGTTACCAATTAAAAAGGGAGGGGTGCCTTTTCGTCTCGGTTTTTTCAGCAGACGGTTTTTCAGGCCGCGAGCACCCCCCTACCCAGCCCCCCCGTGGCTGTACAGAAAAATCAATAACGCAGCACTTTTTTCCGCGCGTAAAGCATGCACCGACACGGCGCTGGTAGTGTGTGTAGGCGCAGCGCACACCACCTCCCACCCCGCCGCCGCGCGGGCTGCACTCGCCGCCGTTTTTTCCCTCACCATTAAAATTTGCTCGCGACGTCCTCCAGTTACATGCCTTTGATTAGTCAGAAGCACCTGAAGGGTTTATGCAATATGCCCAGCCTTATTCTACAGCTAAATCCAGCCACGAGGAAGCTTTACTTTTTTTTCAACCGGAAGACGACGTGAAGCTTTCATGTCGGAAAATGACGCGTTAACTGCGAACAATACTCGCAAAAATCTATACTCAACGAGTTGCTGTTAAAGTTGTGGAAATATCTTTTAAAATTTCTTAGCGCACTTCAGATGTTCAAGTACAAGGAAACAATTTTAAAACATTCTATCATCAACATTTTGTTCAAATACTCTCAAGAAATCGCTATAACTTATAGTCTTAAAAGGATTGCGGTGGAACAGGAGAGGATTCTTCTAGAAACTGAATTAAGTTCGCTTTTGTAGTTCCGCGCGTTTACGGTCGTATTATTATATAGCAATCTATGATATAAAGCAGAAACAGCGACCTTGTGAATGTTCGCATCCGGGATCTTTTTGGCGCTTTGTGCGCGCTGTCCGACGCTATCAGGCTATAAAAGCTTTTAGAAATCCCATAGCTGTGATCCCCCAGGCATATCATTTGCATAGACCCTAATGCCCAATACGTGCGACAACCGCACAGCACTAATTGCAAACGCAGACTAACGCAAAAAAAGCATCACATTTAAAAAAGGAACGCTTTGCACATTTTTATTTCGCAACGTCCGTGACAGAGCCGGTGCCGTCCCGCTTGCACGTTATTGTTCTGGCGTACATAGCGGCGGTTCGTCATCACTCCATCTTTGTCTGCCGCGTACTTTTTTTGAATGTGCAAAAATATAAAAACGCCGAATCGGGCGGGGGAGGCGACGCTGCATTGGTGTGCGTCCAGCACCCGCCGCGGTAATGCTTGTTTTAGGGCTTTGCCTGATCATAAGTCAATAGCAGAAACGCGACTACCTAATAACGTAAACACATTAACCAAGCTTATCTAAACCGGAAGCCGCTTTTCAGTGACTTCTACGCGCATTATTTCCACTCTACCCACGCGAAAGAAAGTAAAAAAATGACACTGCCCAAAAATAATATATATATGTTACAAGAAACGTGTACGCCTTTCTCTGTACCTTTCACCCGTCTGCAATTAACGCTCTGTTAATCATAAGATAAGAACTGGACCATGTGGTCCGGCCAAGTGGTCCAATTGATCGGGACTAGGTAGTCGGAAGCTCACCCACTGACGGCCTATTCGAATGCTCATTTGTCAGCAGCGTTCGATTCATTCAGCTGCAGATTGGTTATTAGTTAGAAAAGGCGATTGTAATAAGTTCGTTTACGGACACAGAGTTATGTTAACTGTTTATGTTCACTAATTGCCTTCATTCGATCGTTGGAATGAAAGTATGTAGACCTGTGAATGTTCATTCTTGGACTAGTGTTCACAACGTAATTCCCGCAATTTTATTATTTAAATATACAAGTACATTAATTGTTAAATAATATTTCACGATACAATACTCGAATATTAAATAAAATAGCACGATAAATTAGTTTGTAAATGATCGATACGAACGATGTAAAGAGCTCTAGACTTTGGTTTGTTTGAAAGAACATATAAACGCGATCGGTGAAACCTAGAAGCTCGATAAATTCAGATCAGTTTAGCGTATTTTCATAATATCTCCTGATGTTGGAAGACGTATTTCAGAAAACTGTGAGGTAACTAACAATAGTTGTTTACGTTAGGATAAGTTTGAAACGTGACAATGGAACATGGTGCTTAGACTGAAACTGATAGTTCCCATCCCGTTACCACGAGTGAACTCATAAAGTTATTGAAAAAATAAGTAAAACTCAAGGCAACGACCAATAATATAGACAACATAATTGTTCAAAAGAGCTCTATCTTTTACAAACCAGGTCAATACCAGAATACGCTCTGATATTAAAAAGTTATGTAGCTTTGGAAGTAAGTTTCGAGACCATGGATTCCAAAGATGAATTCACTTTCAAAACAAATTGAATAGTACTGAATTGACATTAATAACTATAATCTAGCCTACTGTTCTTCTTACTGAAACTAACCGTTAAAATTGTTCTTCCATACGTTCAGATTAATCATTGAGATGTTCCAATAACCTTGCTTCTATTACAATAAAAGTGACTTTATAGGTTAGTAAATTTGTAAACGCTTTTAGCACCTTTATAAAAGTTTCAATAAAAATACGGCATACAATTTTAATAGAAAATATCTACATGTAAATGTGTGCCAACAAAAAATGCCCATAACAAAAAAGCAACACGAGCATATGTGGGAATCCCACACAATAAAGATAGCTTAATAAAGCGCAGAACTGGTAAACATATAACAAGGTTGTAACGAATAAACCGACAAGCTAAATAATTGCAAAATCTCGAAGAATAAAAACCACATATACCCATTGCCAACCAATTGAGATGGGGTTAAAACCACTCAATAAATCGGCGAGTGAACTTTAAGGAAATTTTCTTCCCCCAGTGAAAATAAAAAAGCCGCAAAAAGTTCCGTCCCGACCTTACGCAGTATCGTTTTATTGCGATCCCGCCCGTGGCCTCTCTACTTCTTACCTCATAACACAGTTTCTTCTTTCCCCTTTTCGCTTTTCCTTTTGCGTACCCAGTTCCATAGTGTGCAGAAAAAGTTCTTAACCCATATATACATCCTATCTCATGCAAAAGTGTAAAAAAAAAAGTAAAACCTTAAACAATTTAAAAATGCATTATTTAAATTAAAAACAGACGCGCACGTTCTCATTCATCCAACTTTGAATCGTTCAGCAAAAATGCTTTTGCAAATTTATAATTAAAGCCTCATTAAATTCCACATACTTTGCTGGGTAAATTAAAAAGGAATTTTGAAACGAAGGAACTTGAACGGACTCGTAAATTAAAAAACTAGCTTCCCTCTAATTGAATTCTAAAAACAAAACTGGCTTCTTTTTATAAATCTTTGACTTAATTTTTAAGCAAAATATCACGCCTCGTAAACAGACCCATCTGTTCCAAATACAAATCTAATTCAAAACAATGAGACATTCATTCCAGTTCGATATATGATACACGGGAGGGGCCCGCGTGTGCGTTAGCTAACTACCCTCGCAGGCATGGCCAGTCCAAACGGAGCTCTGGTAAAAAACGAATTTAGGTCTTTTTTGTATTTTTTGGTAAGTGTGGGGCGGGAGGTCAGTTTAGTTTGGTGTTTGCGAATAATGCACATTTTTGCATGGGGCTTTGCACGCGATCGGCGCGAGCTTTAGCTCGATCCTGCAGGCACCCACACTCCCGCAATGAGCTAAATCGTATGTATATACGGGTATTGGCACGCACACAACCGCGTCATACCGATGTTGGATTTGTTTAGGGTGCCTAAACACGATCCTTCAATTTGATACCTATACATCCTTTGAATTATAACATAAAGGCGATGATAGATTTTTGTTCGAAAACTGCTTCTACATAACTTTGCATCACTCCTGTACTACTTTTGATATTTTATGTTGACGCTATACAATTGACTAATAAATGCACTTTATGTTAAGATACTAAGGGTTTTCCGGGCGAAATTTTAGAAAAATTTAAAATCGATCAGGATTATTGCCGCCTTTATTGGAAAATTTTTGTTTTAAAAAATAATTAGAGCTTACAATGTTATAATTGTGTAATAGGTGTTGTAATAAATTGCAATAGTCGTGTAAAATCTATATGGTAACAATAAACTTAAGACAAGCGTGTACAAAACGTTTTTTGAAATAAAAATGTTTACACTTATGTCGCTTTGCATTTGTAAAGGAATTATTAATGACCACCATTTTTTATTCATTATATCATTACCTGATTTATCAAAATGGACTGAACCGTACTGTATCACACTTTAAATTTTTAATCATGTAGTGCTTAATACCTCTGTTCACGATACTATCGATAGGTCAAATAAACACGTGCTGCACAAGTAGCAAACCCGAGTCAACAGTATCTCATTTACTACCCTCTTTGACCACCGCAGTGTGAACACAGCTTTCCGGGCAAAAACACAGCGACCAAATAGTCATCGGGACTGACGGGAAAAAAAATCCCATTCCCACTAGGGGGAGTGGGGTACAGTACAGGGTGCAGGTGGGGTTGCCAGTGTTTTTATTTTTTGCGATTGGCGGATTGCAGCGAGTAATGATCGATGGTATTAGCGCTGGCCACCTCGCTACGAACCAATTTAAATTTCGAATTATGTCGCCGAACGATACTCTTTTTTTTTTAAATTGCTTATGGAAATGAATATAATCAAAAAGATTTAAGGACATACTTCATTAGATAAAATAATAAGAGCATATAAATCGATTATAAGACTTTGAAATCTGTAGGATATTGTAAGGGCTTACAGGAAATGCAAGTACCTTGAAGATAAGAATTTCAAAGTTATTAGAGAAATTATTAACTTTTGTATGAGAACGTTACGACAAAAAATCATCAACTTTTTCTTAAAAAATCACTTACGAAATCATAAAACAGCTTCAGCATAATAAAACTCATACATTCTACTTTTATGAAATGTAAAAATCAAAAAGCAGATTCATCAAAAAGCCTTTCAATACTCTCAGTTACGATTCCTCTATAAAACTGGTCATAAAAATACCTCCACGCATAAAAATCTTTTAAGTCTCATTTTTATTTTTTTATTTTTTTTATCGCACTGGCTGCATGGGCAGACCGCGCTTCAGTTCGATCGGTTTACAAATTAAACACATATATCGCGTACATAGAGGGTGTACTCCCTTCCCCTCCCAGGCTATATGCATCTGTAGAAATGTTTGTTTGTACATGATTTATATACGGCATCCACATTTGGCATAATTGAAAAATGGCCGCCCGTTAATGGCGAACGCTGGCGGGAAATGATTCGCTTTTAGGGACACGACACTTTTGCCATTGATGCTTTTGTTTGTACAGTGTATTTAATTATTATCTATGTATTCAATCCACGCAGGTGTCTGACAACACAATCTACTTACATAAATGTATGTGGCAAAGCGAAATTCTACATCATCTACATTTACAAATAATAAATAGTCAATCTTTTAAAGTTCAATCAAGCTGCAATCGAATACATAGTAGGCGTTACTGTGTCTCAGATTTCATTACTTCTTGATCTTATTTGTAACTGCAATCTAATTAGAATTAGACATTTTAATGTTATTAAAGAAGCAACATTAAGAACGGAATAAAGAAAGTATCGCCATGTGGCCTTTAATTTGAATTTCCAAGTTGCGTACATTCAAGTAGCAGTACACTTCCTTGTGAAAGTGTTCGTCCAGGTAAATACTGCCATCTTACCTATTTCAACCGCCAGCAGTAATGCTCACATTACCGCGTTTCGGTTTTGAAGGGTTCAGAGTGCTGAAGTTGCAGGCACATGGGACTTGTCAACTAACTTCTCAGGATCTTTGTGATTTAAAGTAAGATTTGAGTGGCACTGCAACTGTTATGGCCAGGCGTGTCGCTAACCACCAGGCGCATGACTTGTTCGCTCCTTCACGTGGTATCATAAAAAAAATTATAAATGTGATAACGGTGATAGAAAACATCGCGGTGAAAACTTATGGAGTCACCAACCCAACCTACATCGGTGAGCATCTATAGTCTAAACACTTTTCTTAGGAAAGATCCAAAAGTGGGAAGTATCGTCGGTTATTGATGATGACGGTGAACATGACCGTTGCTTGGTTTCGGAATAGAAAGTGCAGTCGGATAAAATGATGTGTTATGACGACGTTTCTGTCAAACTGTCAATGTTTGACAGCTTATGTTTCACTACACATCGGGTTAAGTAATAGGAAAGGTTTTAAATATAGCTACCGCTATGTTAAGTCGGGTGTTGGGTTACATTACGACAATTTAATTTTGTAAGTAGCTTAATGCTTAAAACATGACATGAGATTTTTTTCTTTTATTGCTTTTATTGCCATTAAAAAGTCTATGAGGTATTGATTACTCGTAAAAGAAACGTGCAAGTGACTTCCGTGCAGTGTCATAAACTTATTTATTGGATTTATGACTTTAACTGAATATAGTAAATTGGTTACATATCACTTTTGAACTAATTCACAAAGAAAAGATGTTTTATTGTATAAGTTCCTGGTAGGTTAGTAAGTTCTGTCCACAGTGAAAAGTTGGTTTATTTCGAAAGCAAAAAATTTAAAACGGTTTTGACGTGTTTCTCAGCAACAATAAACAAGCGCATAAAGAGTAGGTAAAAGATGAAAAAACTTGGTCATCATAGAGTAGAAAGGACGCTTTTAAATTTTAAGGAAGTCGAGACGTTCCCTTTGCGAGCCAAGAAGGCTGAATGTAGAATCTCGTCGCCGCTCGAAAGAGATCCCTGATACGAAATGACAGTTTTCCCCATTCCGGAAATTCTTTACACCAACGGTGCAACCCAGATTTTTTTTTTTCTATTAAACAGTGAAATGTCATATCGTTTTCTGTACTCGCATAACACACAAAGTTATAATGCATGATATATGTTGCTGTTGTTGAACTCACCATTGAGCATCACTGATGGTATTATCCTGTTGCCAAGTAGGGTCGGCAGACATTTTTTTTTATAACATCAAGTGACTTGACGAACCATTCGTGCGCTTAATGGCATAACAGTTACAGTGCCACGCAGAGCTTTAAGTTGCAAAGATGTGAGGGGCACTACCACTGCGCCCGTCAACCTGAGGCATAATTTGACAAGTCCCATGTGCCTGTAATTTCACCAGAACCTTACCCTTCAGAACCGGAAGACAGTAATGCTGACATTGCTGCTTGGCAGCAGAAATAGGTAAGGTGGCTGTACTACCCTGGACGAACTCTTTCACAAGGAGCTGTACTGCCACTAAAAAAGCTCCTCCACATGATACCCCTCGCATGCCTAATTACCCTGTGCGCCTTTATATTTATAATTAACTATATGAATTCTTGTAAAATTTACGGTTGATTTGTTTTTTTTTTAACTAAATAGACTTGTCAAATGTTTTACTATTTTCTTTTTGCTTTTGTGACTAATTGTACTGCATACATGTAATTTACTAATTATTGCGTGAGTTACATAAAAATTATTACAAAAACTTTGTATTCCGTAAGACGGATCAACAATTATTCAAAATGCATTTTGGTGACGCCTCCACATCCTCTGTATCACAAAGAAATGAATTAGAATTATTTTAATGGCCATGTTGAAGTACTCGGTACTTCGTCTGACAATTCTCGCTTTTTTCAAAAAATTATTTCGCTACATTATATTTATACTTTTAAGTGCTGGCTCTAGTGACGTGCATAATGGAGCGCCATTGAGACATGAGAATCTCTCAAGCGCAGACAACAACACTCTGCAGCTTCTATTTTTACCAGATTATGCACCGAGATCCGCCTAGTCACAGCATAAGTTTATACAAAGTAAAAATGTAATGGTTTGGCCATGTGTGTCAGACTTCTTGGATTCATAGCATACCTAGATTCAGTAGCATTAAATCTCCATGTGAAAGAGTACGTCCAGGGAAGTGTTGCCACCGAACCTATTTTACCTATTGCTCAGGGTGACGGGAGCTGTGGCAGTTCCCCTCAGATCTTTGCGCTTTAAAGCCTCTGAGTGGCGCTGCAACTGGTATGGATAGGCGTGTTGCTTACCTTTTTTTTTATTACCCGAGGGAATCTGCTTACAGATACCCCGGCCCTGCGGGGGCAGAGCCGGGGTTATGTGGGACTAGGCTGAACCCTAAAGGGGAGCAACCCGACCGCACCAAACCCCCGGGGTGTTCCTCCTCTCCGCTGCAGGTAGAGGCATCATGGGTACGCTATAGCTCGTCCGAACTTCCGCCAGCGGCTGACCGCGCCCGGCGCAGCCCCTCCCCGAGAAGGGAGACACAACGGTCCCTCGAATCCAAATGGAAGGCTCGCCGAACACCAGACGAGCCTTCCATGCTGGGCAGCGAACTCCCCCGAGTTTGCTACTTAGGGGCCATGGGGCCAGGACAACATCCTCTCAACTGTGAAATTCAGAGGATGCTCTCCTAACCCGCTCGTTGGATCTGTTGGTAGGCTCCACCGCACCACCCTACGCGCATCCACGTGGACTCTCCTTAGAGAGTCCTTTGGAGCGCTCACCGCACGGGCCAATCGCCCAAATTCGGAGGATAGGACGAGCGACAACGACACTCCGACAAGTCTCTTCCCCCGCGGCCCCACCGCCAGTGCATCTGCACCCTAAGCGGTGCAGCCCCGCCTGTGTCGCGGAGGATAGGACGAGCGGCAACGACACACCGACACGTCTCTTCCCCCGCGACCTCGCATACGTCCGCGCGGACCCGCTAGGTCTAGGTCAAGACGAACTCCCCCTTGGGCCAGCCTAGCTCCATCGGCCGGCCCGTGAGTTCCTCTTAGCTTCACCGTGGGATGAAATCGACCACGGCTACCAGAGCCCCCCGCCACGACAAGGCGGGAACCCATTCGGGGGGAGGCGTGTTGCTTACCTAGTTCAACTCGTCACTTAGTATTATAAAAATAAATTTTTAAAAGTCTGCTGTGCGTAGTCACTGTGTGCTACAAAAAGTGGTGGGTTTTTGCTGTTCCAGATTTTACACAAATTAATATTTAGTTCAAGTTTGACTATGTGTTGAGTTTCTTAATTATTTGTTACCTGTTTAAGCTGGTGACTCTGCAGCCAATACTCAATAAATAAGTAATAATAATAGTTCAGTTCAGGAGAAATGTATTGTGACGAAACCTGCATAACGGAAAAATTTGACATAGCTCTTTGAAGACGTGTGGAAGACCAGTGTGGCGTATTAGGACGTATATCGTCGAGGAAAGTGCAAATCCGCGTATGTATTATTGGCAAAAAGCGCGTATCTGCCTCAAACCAAATTTCACACTTGAGAGATTTAACGTTATTGCTTTGTTATTTCAATGGCAACGACTTCCATTTTTGCACAGTAAACATTAATTTATGTTGTCTTCGGACTGATAACAATACATTCCCGTAAATCACGCTAATTTGGTTGCCACAACATTTACGCGGATTTTTGGCGACTAAATTAGCGAAATGGAGACTCATACTCAAATACTAGTTACGCGTAATAGCACCATCCCCGACGATATGGATAAATAAATATGAAATAAGTGAAGTGGGTCTTCTTAAAATAGAAACAGAAAAAAGAGAAACCCATCTCTAACTCTTTTGCAGACATTGTAATGAATTAAGGACACCTTAACAATATCTGCACCGTGTTTTCTCCAAGATTTCGCCAAGGAATCGCAGTGAGCGACTAAATGATGAATCCAGGAGATAGACAGCAACATCCTCCTGTATAAAATTAGATAATAGCTTCAGAACAAATCCCTAGTTTACTATTTAATGAAGACAAACGGATTCAAAGGCGTACTTCAAACTTTTTAGAGACCAAAGGAAACGTTCAACTAATTCAAATTCAAACGTTTCAAGTTACAAGACAAGTTACTGCTTAGATTGACTGTAACATGGACAAAGCGCAGGGTTGACAATAACCCTCCAAGACTTGTCTGATTTTATTTTGTAACAATACAGGCTAACAAACTTCTTTGTACTAAGTAAGAATCCAGTTAAAGAAAATGTAATGTTAGATTGTAGGTAGTGATCTGCCACCTACCCTAATGGGAAGTTTAGAGAAAATTTTATGCTTTCGGTAATGAGTATAGTTAAGGGCGATTTCGGTGTGTTTTCTTTCTGAATTGAAGCCGTTTAAAATGTTTAACTTTTTTTAAATTCCATTAAGTTGTCATTGAAAAATACTAAATCTCGTAAACGACTTTCCTATGTATTCAAAATAATTCAACATTAACGAAAAAGTTGTAACGTAATTTTTTTTTGTAAAAAAATAAATTGGTAAAATGCACCACGGAAGCCTCGCGTGTCGACAGATAAAAAGAAACAAAAGTACCCGAGTTCATTGATCCTTTATTTATTACTCTTACTTTTTATTTTAAAAGGCTGCATGTAGCTAAGTCAGTGCTTGTTAATTAATTTAAGCACTTGTCGAATTAATCGTTTAACCTTTTTAATTTTTCAAATGTTCTTTTTTTGTGATAGTAGTCACGCAAGTGGGTTTTTTATACTAGGATTTTGTGAATGACGATTTGTTTATATTATTAATACACATGTTTGATAGTGATGAAAATGGTGTCAATACAATATTTTGTCATTGTCACGTTCAAAGTCGCCAAGTTGGAGATTTGTATCACATACATATTTCTTCTTTAAACCTCTTACACAGCCCGTTTAAGACCTGTTATGATCGAATGATCCAAGTACCTATAATAAGTAATGATCACAATAACAATTAGGTACTGGTCACCGTGATGAGGGGCTCCTCCGAAGCTAACCGCAGAACACAAGGAACACAAAAAATTTTTTGATTTTGAAAACGATTTTGATGATTCTTTTTTTTTTGGAAAGAGGGTACCTCAGTATTGCTCCCATTTAAATTTGAAGAAAATATACCAACTCTAAGGATGACAAACTAGGGGACGAATCCAGTTTCGCGCACTTTTCGGTAGCCTATTTCAATAAAACTTGGCAAATTGATGTAACTCAAAGAACTTTTGAGGTCGGTTTTTTTTAGAAAAAAGTTACAATTATTTTTATTTATACAATTAGAAATAAACCTTTACAACTAAAGGAATCACCGCCGTAGAATCAGCTTGAGGCAATCGAGTTTTATCGCACTTGTCGCATCAAGTAGATTAGCCGTTGACGCGGCCGTTCGGGTGTTAACGCTGTCGATCGGGATTCGTAGGAAGGAGAGCCGCTGCCGACCTCTGTCAAGCCGGATCGTACCAGCCGATGCAAAGCGCACGTCGTTTTCACTCTTAATAGACAGCTTCATAAAGCTTTTTCTCACCTTAATGAGATTATATGTCGTGTGTGGTGACTCCCTAAATGGTTACTAAACAAGGAATCTAGAATCTTATATTTACACCGCAAGGAACGAGCTGAAAGAATGGCTGGCGTCTTCGAGAGGTGAACGACCTCTGAAAGTTTGACACGCCATATCCGCCACAAAGCTTACATGAGCTTACATTCCTTCTTAGGTGGCGATTCCAAACACGTTCCTTAATCTAAACTAAATGGTCCAAATATATCGGCATTTCTTAATTACAATTTTTTTACAACTATTAATATAATTCGACTGGTTTTTACCGCTGTTAGGAAGCATGACATTCTGGCTTAGTTACATGTATCATGATTATTCTCACTGATTACCCTTGATTGAAAGTGACCACAAAACACGAAAGAATTATTTTTTTAAGCTATCATTCAAACTGAGATCGTTGTTTTACTCTTAATTACTCCAAGACATCATTTATTACTTTAATTGAAACTTTCACGATTTTCACACATTATTTGATTTTTAATTCGGGACTTAATCACGTATAAAAACATATTTTAATTACCTCGACGTTTCGGACGTATTGCAACGTCTATGGTCTCGAAGGGACTCATCGAGAGTCAGTTTCTTCGAGACCATAGACCGTCGTATTCCTTACAAGTGCATGATGCCTTGTTTAAATTATTTTAGATAGTGACCATATGCAATAATTACTAATACATAACTCATACAACTGCAGTAACAAAAGTTGTATATAAGTGATAGTAACAAAGTAAATACAGTTTAAATACAAACATAAAGAAGGCATATCACGGGGTCGCCCCGTGATTATGAAATATCGTGATACGAAACCTTTACCTAAATAGATGTCATGTTACCAGCCCGTTGCACCAAGTACCAAGTAGATGTCAAAATAATAAAATAAAAAAAACTTAAAACAAAAAACCTTCGGCACCAAGCAGCACGCTCCAAAAAGTCACCATCTACAAGCAATTTTTGGCTTATAGATGGTAACTTTTTGGAGTGTGCTGCTTGGTCGAGACCAATTTAAGGAGCCCAAACACGATAATTGTATTATAAATAGTTTAGAAATTCAAATAAATAAACTAAAAAGTTATTTATTTATCCACAAAACATAGGAAACACAATACTTAAAAACTAATAGAAAATACAATTCAGTGATGTGGACAACAAGGTTAAAGACTCAGCATTGCCGATTTTGTCTTCACCTGTAGCTAGCTTTTCGCTTGTTGCACCAAGCTAATATGCGAAGTGTATACCAAATAATAACCAAATAAGTTAAAATTTAAAGTAGTTATTTTAATTTATTTAACAATCTACAGACAGTCCTGGTTGCACCATCACCACCACCATAGCGCGAGAGCGACATTAGGCGCGTGATCTCTATGTGAGAAAAGCATCTCGCGTTTTAAGTCGCTCTCGCGCAAGTTGCGCCCGATCGTGCTAGGCCTACTGATGCAGGTTACCATATTATTGTAATGTCGTCGGATTTCCATAGTTCTCTTTTTATATAATATCAAGTGGCGGGACGAACAAGTCAAGCGCCTGATAGTAATCTACATGCCCATATAGATTTTAAGGCTTTTGTGGTTATTCACTGAATGATTATCACTAATTTCAGGCTTCTTTTTATTAGAGCTATCCACATGGAGCGTGCTACCGTTTCGAAATATCGGGAAAATAAAATGAAGTCATACTGTGGTAAGAAGCCTGAAATTAGTGATTATCCATATGTCCATAACAGTTGCAGTGCCACTCAGAGCTTTAAATCGCAAAGATCTGAGGGGCACTGCCACTACGCCCGTCACCCTTACATTACTGCTTGGCGGCAGACATAGGTAAGGTGGCAGTACTTCCCTGGACGAACTCTTTCACAAGAAGCTATACTGCTAGTATAAAGTAAAGCGGATTCCCTTAAGAAGAAGTAACAAACTGAGACCATTATTTGTAAACACACATTTGTTAGCAATTGTCATTTACAATATTTAATTTAAAAACTCATAGATAGAAACATCCTGAAAAGGTTAACCGAGTCACTTAACAATAATTTTTTGTATAAAGTTTCTGTTTCAAATGACAATTCTGTTTACATTGCTCCTTAAACGAATTTGTAAAGCTTGTTTACTTCTTGACATAAATTATATTTTTATAAATGGTCAATGACGCCAGTCAACTGTTAATTTCTTTAAAGTTATCTCTCAAAAACACGCTTCGACCCAGTTTGTATAGCTTTTGAAGGACAACGATTATATTACTTTCGTATACTCAAGGAGATATTTTGAGGAATGCTAAAAAAGGTTGAAAAATGATAACAAAACTCAGAAAAACACTCAGAAAAAATTCCTTCGATCCGGTCGGATTCTGAGTGTTCGATCTTTGTATTAATAATTATAACAAACTAGTGGAGTAATTTCACAAAAATAATTGAACAAACAAACAAAGTTCATGTCATATCACCAGTAGATCTCTATGCGAGAATAGCAGTATCTCACGTTTTACGTCTCTCTCGCCCTTGTCGCGCCCTATCGTGCCAGCCCTACAGAACGTTTCGTTTAATTAAAAACAAAAGACAATTAAGTCATTCTTTTTTCAAATTAAACGTTCTAGTATGTGTGGCAAGTGACTCGTTCACATGAACATTGTTATCATAGATTGTATCAACATTGTTTCATATATTTCTTACAGAAGGCGGTACGTCAATAAAGTCGTTAAAAACCTAAACAAAGATTTGCAATAAACACATAGAAAAATTCGTGAGGTTCCTTGGTTACTTCCGTGGCTTAGTTGGCATAGCGTCTAGCACAGTTAGCTATTTAACTTTTTTCTAAGTGTTCGTTAAAATAACGAACTAAATCTTTGTATTAATAATTATAATAAATAATAATAATAAATAATAAATAACGCACACACTCAACATAGCCCCGCACTAGGGAAACCCTGTGTCGCGGGTGCCATGGACACACACATAGACAATCACAAATTACATCCAAACTCACGAGAGAAATAATTGTAGGCCATACAACTATTTCTCTCGGCCCGGGAATCGAGCCTGGGACCTCTGCGTGGCAGTCCGGCATGGTAACCGTTCGGCCACGGAGGCAATTAAACTAATTATTATGACAAACTAGTGGGGTAATTTCACAAAAAATAATTGAATATCATGGTGGTGAAATGTTCTGACATTCAATAAAACTTAATTACAATTCTATTGCAGATTTATCACCCAGTTAGTACCTTTACAGCTACCAGTCCTGGCGAGAGATGTCGCTATTCACTGTATTAATTAAATTTTTATTGAATTGATATTCAATTATTTTTTGTGAAATTACTCCACTAGTTTGTTATAATTATTAATACAAAGATCGAACACTCAGAAAAAATTCCTTCGATCCGGTCGGATTCGAACCGACGTCTTCTTGCATACCGTGGCAGACGCTATACCAACTAAGCCACGGAACGAACCAACGGCCCTCACGAATTCTTCTATGAGCTTGCGTCGTGTCCTTGTACTTGGTCTTTCAACGACTTTTTAGTCGTAGCGCCATCTATGAGAAATCTATTGCAGATTTAATTACAATTGTTATCATAATTTAACCTTTTCTTAGCCTTCCGCTAAAACATATGTCGGTGAGTGTACTTCACCCGATGTTTAGCAAATATCGAGTCACAAAATGCATATTAAACACCGTTTAAAAGGTATTATTGCAAATGCGCATATTAGTAGTCCGAGAGCTTGCAAACTTTCGCTTTCAGGATGCTGCTCGAAGTTGGCAGTCGAGAGCGTTATAGTCGAGGAGCTCATTAACTATTTACATTGTTCGCTTGCTCAAGGTCGGAGAACTGGGTTAGTTGGAAACTCCGGGATATTTAGCATGTATATAGTACTTTTCGATTAGTAAACAAACGATATAAGCAAGGGATTTTTAATTTGTACGGATTATACTGTACTTAGGAGGAAAATAATGCTTTAAAAATATTCTAGCGCACAGATTGCTCATCATTGCGTCTTATGTTTAAGTCTTGCTTTTGAATTTAATATTTTTCTGTGCTGTTCAGGTCGATTCCACGTTAATAAGTATGGTGACATACACCCTTAGTACATTATTATTTTCTTTCATTGCACATAGAGAAAAGCTTATAAATAAATTTTGATTTTTAATTTACAATGTGTGCCAGCTCAAATTGGCTTGCCAATTACCAGGGCAACGAAATTCGCTCTGGGGCACTTCCCAGAACAGCCAGACCAGAACCAATTTATATTTTATTTTTTTATATTTATTTTTTTATCGGGAATATAAACCGTTGGGCCACCGAGGTCGTAATTTATATAAGAATACAATACATTGATGTTCCTAAAAAAATTAGACACTAATCAAAATGGTCGAAAGTGAAAATTTGACGTAAATTTCCACAAATCATATGAAACACGTAATACAAAAACAAAAATCCTATTTTATGAAACCTAGAATTTAAATATATAAGCTATTAGGTCGTAAATCCTTTCAACGGTCTACACCTAGCCACTAAACTAAACAAGTTATAATAATCTAGTGTCCTTCCAAGAAGTGCGGTCATCAACATGAATCATAGAGGCCAAATAGATGTGTTTGAAACCAGTTTTTTAACATCCTTGAAGTTAACGTTTGTTGTTTTATAAAAATCTAATTTACCGATTATCTCTACTAACTATTACGGTTATAAAAAACATCATTTAAAACGATTAACGAACTAAGGGAGACCCGTGCCTGGAAACGGTGTATATGGTTTTAAACAGTACTAAAGATAGCATTCGAAGACATTCATGGTTATTTGTCTCCATTTTGAAGCCACAGTTCATTATAAGTTGAAACTAAAACTCCTTCCTTTGACACTTCCGCGAAAATTAAGCGCTGTATTTTAATTTCGCGAGGAATACCATTTCCTGGTGGTTAAATTAGTTTTTTTAATGTAGTTTGGCTATGAGAAAACACTCATTGCCTTTTTGTCTCCCAGTTAAGTGGATAAAAACTATATCATACTGATATGTCTATTTCAATTTTTCCTTGAGTTAGATACAGCATATAAAACCTTATTTCTATTTCTATACTTTAATCTGTCAATTAAGTACAATGTCATAAACCATATCACAAAAGCGCTCTTATTAGTTCTGAATCAAAATTCAATTGTCTATGGTATGGTACTGTACAAAGAACTATTATAAGTTTCAAAAAAAGAACGTCGTATTTTTGCTAAAATTAAAATATCAAATATGACGCTACTCCAACCCTCTACTGCCTCCGATTGTTTAAAGCGGCCTAAAAGTCTTGCAACCAGGCCACAAAACTTTATAAAATAAAAAGAAAAAAAGGAAAAGTATTGTATGCAATCATTACATAATTAGGTCTTAATGTATCATACCTATTACTTAGGCCGCTGGGTAAAGCCTCATGGCCTAAACACGGTACACGACGTTAAGGACCCTCATTATGCAACGATTGCATAAGACACTATTTTTGTTTCAGAAAATCATCAATAATAAGTTCAACAAAACCAAATACTAATTCACAGGTTAATAAATCATTAATGAACTCGCTATAATTACTATTGCCGTATTTACAACACCATGTATAACAACAAACTATAGTTAAGTAGGCAGTAAACTCTGACAATGGCCACCTTTAGCTCTGAGCTTTTATTAGACAAGCTTTCGGATATAACTACGAATCATCGCTTCACTCGCGTTAAGAACTACGCATTTACTGCTAAAATTATATACTACTACTGCCTATGTACCTATACTTCTTTTAACATAGTATATAATTAATTACCAGAAATAGAAATAAGGAGAGTATATTGACTTAATGTTCAAGTAGCAGATATAGAGCGAATAATACCTTCTCTTGAAATCACTGAATGATTAAAAATCGAAAGCATAACAATTTCGCGGCATATTAGAGATCTGCCATGGCATTGCATCGCGTATGACATATTTTCCCTGTGTACATTTTTTACATCCTGTTAAGAAAGCATCAGTAGTCGTTTACTGATATAGTAAATAAGTCCAAAACTGAACTTTTGAAAACTATTTTTGAAGACGAAAGTACTCCATTGTATTTTAATTTTAATCATAGTGAAGTTTAAATTATTAACTTGCATTTTTAAAATTCAAATTGTGTAATGTAATGAGATTCATGCTTGAATAAATAATTGAATTATAGATATTATAAAAACAAACCGCTATGGACAGACGTATCGCTTACCAACAGGGGAACGACTTGTTCGCACCGTCACTTGCTCTCATAAAAAAAGTTATATTTTTCTTACAAAACTTTTCTTCCAAATACCACTACCATAGTAAAGTTATTGCTATAATTATTATACTTCCAAGATTTCAAAGGAAGGTTTTATCAACTGTATATGTGTATTACTCCCTTAAATACTAACCACTTATCACTGTGCTTGATTGATATATCACTAGTTGATTATCACTAGTATCAGGTTTCTTACTTCGGTATGACTTCTTTTTATTTTCCCGATATTTCAGTCACGGGTTGACTGAGTCTACCCGTGACCATGGAGCGTGCAACCGTTCCGAAATATCGGGAAAATAAAAAGAAGTCATACCGTGGTAAGAAACCTGATACTAGTGATAATCATTTAGTGAATAACCACGAAAGTCTTAAAATCTATATATATATCACTAGTTGTTTATTATATTAGTTGCTATTTATTATGTCTTTTTATTTCACTTCTTTCGATTTTGGTTATCACTGTTAATTTGTTTATATCTTCTTTAATTCCTTTTTTTACATTGTATATGCTTATGATAAGACAGTGTTTTATCTATGTATAATTCTGGGCAGAACCCAACTGCGTAAATACTATGTTTATTTCTGGATAAAAAGGTCTGACTAAAGATGTGATAGTAGAGCTATAACAGATATGCATTATTGTCCCATATTATATTTTATTTATTTTGACGACCTCACGGGTCAACGTTTAGCACTACAGGCGCTAGACGATGATGCTCCCGCTCTGGGGCTCGCTTCCCGGTGAGGTAAATTTACGAGAACTAGCTTTATTAAATTAGTTTTGATTTGGATGTGTGTTGGAGACCAGGTAATTGCTGTGACTGTTTAGCACATAACAATAACAATGTAAAAAATGTATAGGTGCCGGGTGAATGTATATATTATTTATGTATATATTTAGTATATATTATTTATAGTGTATATATTTGAGTGGAGCTAAGACCTAAAATATTTAAGACTAGTTTGTCATTATAGTTTTTTAATTATCCATCGATAATAACTTTTTACGTGTCTCAATTCACAAACGGACATTTTTCAACAGTACGAACAGTGATTCATGATGTTTTTAATGTTTAGTGAATTTAATAGCCTCGATGTTTTATTTATTATACGCGGTAACCTATAATTAACTATCTCTTAATGCTTTCAATCGCAACAGGCTCTTTGAAAACCGGCAGCATATTTGAAAGGTGTGTTTAATTCCACGAGTCCCTAGGTTCTATAACTACAGCGTAATCGTAGTTGTCTATCGTTTGTACTTCCGTTGCTGGCTATGAACATGTAATAGAGAAAACGTCTTTACATGACTTGTAATGGACAAACAATTTTTACTTTGTACGTAGATATAGGTACAATTTAAAAAAGCGACCTCCAAATCAACGCTCGCATTACTTTTCATTACAGCCCGCAACTGGCGCAAACATGTAATTCCAAACTCGAATTTCACCTTTCTATCGATCTAAATTAATTATTGACGATATATTTTAGCGTTACGAACACAGAAGCTAATTCATGGTAATTGAATTGTAAATTGGTTTATGGACACTTTTTTTAAGTAATTAAAATCTATAATAAATCTTGTAAATAACATTTTACTTTACACGATTTGTTAACATCTTTTTCAAAATTGATGACTCCTAGCTCTGTAGCACAGGTAGAGCTTAAAATAAAACAAAAAGTACCCGTTTGCGTTTTGTCTTTTGTTTTTGTCCTCATCGCAGATGATCTTTTGTTTAACGCCGCGTCAGCAACGGGAGAACGCTCGCTGGAGAGTCCTAGAGGACATTAGCATTTGTCGAGGGGCGTCGCGGCCTGAAATAGCTCCGTGCCGGGCGGCGGCGGCAACTCACCAGCGCGCTTCGTTTGTTTTACGGCCAGTTATTGCAAGCCTTAATTACCGACGGGCCATTACGAAGATTTGTGAACGTCACTTTTGGCGCGAAATGACCAAATATACCTACACGCTAAGCGCGCATTGAACGACATTTTCAGCCAGTGACATTCCAAAATTGAATGTTCCAAAGCACATCACAATCGCGCAAGCGTTCCGCGCCGGACCTTTAAACCATCAATTCCTTTTATTTACTCCGATAGTTTCTTATGTTTTAATTAGCATACTTGTTTAAATCTCGCCCGGTTGTGAATAAAGTCCGCTTCATTTATTTCAGCAGCATGCAGCGCACAGTAAAACTTTTATTGCGTTCAGTGCCATTCTTTAGCCGGTGTGAGTGTGCGAACACGCCATTAATTACAGCGAAAACCATTTAAAAGATTTATTGTATTTATACTGAAAAAGACACAAAAATATTGCAATTTATTTTGTAACTTGAATATCCACTTCAGTTAAATTTACGTGGGAAGTCGTGACAAAGTCAAGAGCGAGAAATACGGGCAGTCTCATCAAGTGATGTTTCATGCTTGTGGAGACAGTTACTTCTAAACGATTTACTTTCCTTTTGCGTCATTGTTTTGTCATTAAGATTTGCAATAACTGTTGACGGACTACATACTACGCGGAATGTGAATTTGCAGTGGTAACGACACTTAACTCCTTAAGCTCTCGGCACTCGGCGCGGGAAGTAGAGGAGTGCGAAGGTCACCCCACTCGGCACGGCGTTCATTAGCCCAGTGCGACACAAGTGCTCCTTTATCCGTGCACTTGAGCATGAACGCGCGTCAACTAATTTTAACAACCTTGATTTGTCGCCATCTACAAGCCCACTTTATTTTTCCCTCACGTTTCATGTTTAATGTTTACTCTCATTTATTCGAACGCGCAGATCTCAGGGCTGCGTGCGAAGTGCATTAACCCGAACCAAAATAAATTGTCGCGACGGAGTGTCGTGTGTGGTGCGTACAACCGGTACCGATGTCTACCTTATAAAGAACGCAACGACGGCGCGGCGGGCGCGGCAACGGCGGGCGGGCGCGTCCCGCCAAAACGGCCTGTCACTTTCGGCCGGCACACACATGTACGACGCTGCACTTGCTGCGAGTAATGCAAACTTAAGCAAAATCTACCCAGCAATGCAATGCGCGCTCATTTTATTTTGTGAAATTACATGAAAGGCCGCACGACATGTGCTTTTTTAGCGTTTATTTGGCATTCGATTTTTTGTAAAACGCCTTCATTCACGCGTACGCGACGCGAGTGATTCAACTGTGTGGCATTCGCTTTTTGTACAAAGGACATTTCGCACGTAACTCTCATCATATCATATGAATTTGCGGGACATCACTCTTCTCGTGCATGCATTTCGGTTTACTGAACTTTGGGTGTTCAAATGTTTTTGAATGAAATTCTCCACATCTTTATCCTTAATAATTTTTTGCGAACGTAACAAGAGGCAAATCGATAAAACCGGAATGAAATCGTAAGTCATTGGCATACAGAAATGTCACGGACCTTTGTGGCGTCCCCGAGTGAAGCCCTTACGCCGTCCCTACTACCTTAACTCTTTCACGTTAATTAACTTGAAAAGTCGATTGGTGCAGTTGGAGATAATGAGTTGTTCAACCGTCCCTAACACTCGATCACAATGCGGGATGACTCAGCGGCGGGCATCCTGTTTTCATTGTCCGAGACTCAACTCAACACTCAATGATTCACGGGCCAAAATAACCTGTTGAGCGCTCCCGAGTCACAACACCAAAGGGTTAAATCAACTTAGAGCTGGCGGCTAATTTACGTTACCACCGGATTTTGTCGCGAAAGGAAGCATCGTAAATGAAAATCAGCTAAAGCGACTCTATTATAATGTAGTAGAAACGAAAATGCTTTTGATGAAACGTTCTAGCGTAAATTCCTTAAATCCGTTCATTTAGTCGGTTTACAATTTGCCTAACACCGCAGAATATGTTTTTTCATGAGACTTAATTATGTTACGATAACCTGATACAAAAAATTGTACGCTCATTTGAACATTTAACAAGATGATAGAAAAGGAACTAAAGGAGAGTTCTTTGTTACAAAATGATCAAGAACTTTATGCTTTTATACAAGTTGTGAGTTAAAAGAGAAATAGTTTATTTTTATTACTCCTCCACAAATCCTCTGAAAATAAATAAGTAAAAAGACCGTGCAACACATACAGCGCTCATTACGTACAAGCATAGACTAGAAATGTAAATGTATTGTAAGATAAGTGCAGGATATCAGGCAGTAGGCTGAAGGGCGATCCGAACTGGTCCAGCCAGCCCGCCCCTTCCTGCGGCTGCGTGCGCGCAAGGCGTATGTACGGATAGCAAATATTCTTTGTTTATTTTTTCCTCTCCATTTTATTTGTGGATAATCGTGACTTAGGTAGCCAGTTTAATGGTAAAATAGTATTTTTCCTTTAACATTAATACTTGTAAACGATGATAAAAATAGAAATCTAGATATTTTAAATAAACAGTAAGTTTGTTTGCTGATGGATGGTAAGGATAATTGTCAGAATGTTTGCGTTGTCGTGAATTATATTAATACTTGAAAGTTACTTATTTTAATATTATTATTTTTAAGTTGTTAAATAATGTTCTTTTTTAATTATTGTAAATTGGTGTCCGTAATAATTAGAGTAAAAAAAGTACATACATATACTCACGCCTTTGGGTTCCCATATAGGGGTAGGCAGAGCTTTAAGTGACACGGTGCAACTAAAGCCACATTTGGCAAATGTTTGGGTTAAGATTGTATACAATCTTGTATAACTTAGTGCACCTTAGTGACAGGTTGCCAGCCTGTCGCCTACATAGGTATAGGACACTATTAAACCCAATCCCTCAGTCGACTTTTACAACTTGCGCGGGATGATAAGCAACTGATACCTTCTATGTCTTTCTTTTTGTTCCAAATCAGCATGAAACTGAAAAAAGTAACGTTAATAACAAATCAAATCTGACCTATGTGGCCTCACAGCAAGCGCTATGGGTGATTGTCGTGAAGTTCCCGTATTTTTTACCCCCAACAGTGGGGTGTATTATGTATATGGTGTATCAATTTCGTTACCTGGATACTTATAATATAGCTTAGTTTTAAACCTGGTAATTGATGTAATTGTTTGTTACATTTTATTGTTACTCTCTATTGAGTTTGTGTAAAAAGTTCTGCTTCTTATTCAACAAAATCAGAGCACAATATCACTTCGAATAAAAAACAAAAACCTCGAACGACAAAGCAGCATCCTCTTTTCTAAAGAATGCACCTGTAGCTTTGAATTTAACGGTCGTCAACTTTCGACGTGCGTATGCGCACCGTACGGTTCGCGGTTGACCGGCTACGTCACCCGCTCGGTGGCGATGAGAATTCTTAATAAAATTTTCAATATGGACATTGGAAAGATGAATAACTGATGGGAATTATAATATAACTTTTTGCATTATTTTTCCTATTTTATAATAATAGCATTTAATCGTCTCTGATAGACAAGGATTTATACAAGAATTATGGTAATAAAGCGTATATTAAAGGGTAAAATCGAAAAGCATAATTACTTTATTTAACATGCAAAGCAATACAAAGAAGGAAATATAAATTAATAATAAAACAAACGTGTGAAATGGGCCAATGAGTCAGATGCAGGCAAGTCACTTTGGGAATTTGAATCGTTCTTATTATAAGCGGCATAGAGCTGAACTAAAACCTGTCAAGCTTGACTAATGTCTTGGAAAACTTTGTATAATAGATCTTATTTAAAAAAAAACTAAAATTGGTTGTGGATTTCCACAAAATTGTAGATAAGTAACTTTATCGGGTTTGTCTTTGTTAAGACTTTTGTCATTCACAATATTTGTGTAATATCATATATAGAAGCGCGAGAAATGAGAATAGCGATATATTGCACTTCTGGATCATGCTAGCGCTGCTGAATGAGCTCCTACGGGTCACTATCACGAATTTGTCATACAGAAGCTATAAATAAAATTTAGGAAAAAAGTTTTTATATCACTATACCTTTGAATCTCGTAACCTTACAATGATTTAATAGGGTTAATGATGTGCAAATCTCGATATAATATATTCGTGATAAAGTAATTCTTCTATACAATTTGCTGTATAATTTTATCCGTAAACTTATTTATGAAAGACGCAGTTGAAGTTCTTAGGTTTTCGGGACACATTGAAAACGAGACTTATTTCGGATCTAAATCGTCGTCGTGACAGGCAATCATGACCATGGAACCTGTAGCGCGTTTGTGCACGGCGTTTGTACAAGCGATATTCATATTCCCTCGGATTCGAATCCGACTTTGTGCACAATCATCGAGTATATAACCAGAAATAGAGACGAAATAAGGGCCATATATTCCTGGTAACATATTAGCGATACAGCTCTACTACTGACCTGTGCGTACGTCTCCGTATATTCCAAAAAATATTTTGTATTTATTGTAATTAAGCTAATATCTCTAACAATGCCGTGCTTTCGGTGGTGTGGGAAAAACAGCAAAACATCTAATTAAATATTAAATATGTAATTTTGCAATTTTCGTCTATTATAGCAAAGCTCAAGTTGACGACAACCATTGACGACAACCGTCAATTGTTTCGAACTCGGGCTAACCAATCGAAGCGCAGTTGTCACACTAATGTTATGGCAGAATAGTTTTGAAACAAATTAAATGACATTTCGTCTCTATTTCTGGTTATATACTCGATGTGCACAACCGACATCCGAAGTGGGTCCGAGGTTCCTAGATTTGTATAGTCTCGGATTTGGAAAGAATACGAAGCGGATCGAATGCGCAAACGCGCTAAAATGGCCCGAAACGTTGGTTTGTTTGAAAAAAAAACAAATGTATTTAAATCCGAAAAAATGTTTAAAATTTCATTTCCTGTGTTTAACAATCGCGAAAACCTAAGAACACCATCGCGTATATTTGTTTTTTCAAACAAACCAACGGGCCCTTCAAAGGTCCCAATATCTTATATCTTAGGTTACAGCTATATCTTCCGTTGGTAAAAATCAATCAAATGATACTTTCCAGCGATCACCAGAAATTGTACCAGTACGTCATCATCAAAGAACACCGAAAAGTAAAATCGTTTCATCCGATCAATAACCAAACATCATTGAACTAATCAATCACATAAGTCGTTAAGACCTCATTATCGATTAAGAAGTTAAACAAAGGTAACTTATTTTTTTTAAGCGCCATTCGTCATTGGAGTAGGCGCGTTCAGGCAGCACCATCTATCTCGGTCTAATGTAGGGTTGCCAACTAAAAATAACTTTTCTGAAAATTCTCGTTTCCCTTACAACACGCCTCGCTAATGCAAGCACAAAACCTCCCAGGGTTAAAATTATATACATTACATTTACATTGAATGAAATTAGTTAGCATATTTGATCAGCTGTACAGTATATTAAGCTATAACTTTATATTTCATTACCAGATATCAGAATAAAAGGCAAAAAATCAAAACAAAATACTTTTTTTTATTGCAATTACAAAACTTTGCTTCTAAATATACTACCGCAGTAAATTACTAGCTATAATTACATACATATTTACTTGGCATAAGTATTGGTGCCAAAAACCTAACACCACAATGTATCCTTCCTTAATAATGTATTGTTAATTGTAGGCTTTAATGCTGTTTAATTAGGATCCTCGCCATGAAATCAAAATTTTAAAGAACTACGACGGCGTTAAATACAATGTCACCATTCAGGGTGCAAAAGTTACTAAGTAAGTCTTTATTTCGATGGTTTAAAAAAAACATGCTTTTCGATACCTCCAGTGAACACTACACCGAGGTTATTTTTTGGCAATTTCTGTTATTTTTGTAAACAGTCATAATTATTTACTAATATGCTCCCCGAATGTTGTGATAAAAAAAGAAACAAAAAACAAAAATTCGAAAAAGAAAACAAAATAACGAATTACGTGAAAAAATTAAATAAAAAAACTAAAAACATAACAGGTCAGACATCAAATTGGCATAGAGTTCATTGAAGGTATCGTTTTGTAATTGGTGACAAATTTAGTAATTGTTGTAGTTGAAAATTTCTATAATATCCAAATATTGAGACCTGCCAACCTTATGATATTCAAAAGGTAACGATCTTCCGAACAGCGATAAAATCGCGGCATTATCCGAAACACAATCGCCGATAATCTCGAACACGACTACAGTACAGAACGGGGACTGTGATACAGACCAATTAAATTTTAAACGCCTCCGTTAAGGGATAAATAAGACGCCCTATCAACTAAAAGAGACCAAATTAGAATAAAATCTGTATAATAAAAGCTATATCCACGTCGTTAAGAGAAACTGAGGTCAGCTGTAGATGACAATTATCCAAGAAGAGATATTCAGACTACATCTTTGAACACTGAACAAAATTAAGGAGGTTGATAACAGTAACCAAACTTGATTTTCTACGAAGAACAAAACCAAACCAAGGGACAAAAGACAAAGCATTTATACTGAACACTTACACCAACGCAATTATCATATAATAAGAAGTTTGTTAAATACTAACATCATAAGCAACAACGTTTGTTTTATGACTTTATGACTTTTAACAATGCATCAGATTTTAATTTCGTACAAAAATAAAAATATTTAAATAGATCGCTCTATACAGAGATAACTCTGTGCGGTAACAAAAGAAAAGCTGTAAGTACAAGTCCGATGCAAAACGCAGGGGCGGGGGTGGGGATTTTTGACTTACTACCTTACTATCAAACACACATCTACAAAGCGTCAGATAGTGCAACAAAAACTTAAAAAAATATTATTGGTAATTTTATTATGTTTCGTAAAAAGCCATGGAACAAAGTTGTTGTTATGTTTATAATTGATCCTGTGAGGCTGTTAGTATTTTACAAATAACTCTGTATACAGTGTTGCCAGGTTCCACTGATTTATCAGTAGATCTACTGTTTTAGGCCGACATCAACTGTTCTACTGATAATTAACGAAAATCTTACTGTTTTTGGTAATTTGCCTTAAAAGGTATAATTATAAAATAACTATTTTTTTAAAACAATAGATTTTCGATAATTATCAACAGTAGGCTACTGATAAATCGGTAGACTTGGCAACACTGTCTATATATCTAAAGTCATTCAAATGAGAAAAACCAGCAAAATAAATGGCAACTAAACGTCACTAAATATCTCCTCGTTAATTAATTGTAGTTGGCGAAATATTATTTACACCAATTCGTCTAATCGCTTCATCTTTAGAATAGGACAAAAGAGTGAGCCGTCTCGGCACCACGTGCCATCTGTGTAGTGCAAACAACGAGTTTAAACACTTTTACGCATTGGCACTTTGGTAACTTTATGCGGAAGTAACTTTGTTGAATTAGTGAGAAAAACCGGTTTAAAAAAAACGGCCAGATGAGTAAAGAAATAATTCAAAACTAGAATTCAGAAAAAGCATTTACCTCACCCATGACTCGTACGATGGACCAAGATCATTATGTATGCAAGCGTGTATGCCTTGAGTAAAAGAAGTGTTAATGATTTTATCACTGTATTGTAATAGAAAGGATAAGCCGTTCCAATAGATAACATTCGTCTGTGCAAATAATAGTTCTTCGAATATACCAATTTTACCGAATCACGTAAATAAACTTGACTTCTAGATGGATGGGTGTATTCCACTGATGGTGCAGTGACAGAGATTTGTGTAGGAATAACATCTGTTTATAATCGAGCGGATAAATTTATTCGAAAGGAAACACTCGGCTGAATGATTCCTTCTCTTGACAGCTTGATTTTAATGATCCTACAGAAGATAATCTGAGAAGATAAACATCTTTATCGTAGTATTTCGTAAACCCTTTGGAGTTCTTCTAATTTTACGCTTAAAAATCTACCGTTTAACAAAAAAATATAAATTTTCGATTGAGATTACGCAGTGACATCCTTAAACATAATTGAATTATCGAATAAATGAGAAAAATATAAATACCAATATTACACTAGGATGTCTTAGGTTACAACTCCGAAGTCAGGAGTTTTAGAAATAGTACTGTAGAAGAATATATATATATATATAGTTTAGAAAATTAACTTGTATCTAATGTAACTTCATTTATTAATAATGAACTAGAATATATATATATATATATATATATATATATATATAAAATTGCATTTGGATTGTAAAATAACGCAGTAATAAGGTTCATATATTCAAGATTTCGTATATTTAAAACTGATTTATCATTTATATCACAAAGACAATTTACTATAATTTGAAGAGTTGAAGAGAAACCTACAAAAAAAAAACTACAAGACACGTACTCAAATAAATTGCAGAATAAATTCAATGTTAAAACAGAAAATTACTAATACATTTTACGAGTTCTTAGGTTTGAAACTTATTCGAATACACAATTACGTACATTGTTTTTACAAACAAACCAACGTTTCGGGCCCTTTACATGTCCCATAACTTTACACAATAATGCAATATAAAATCTATTCTTGCTTTAGAAATGTTGTGTGAAGAGAACTTGCTGTTATATTTCTCTGCGTAACCCAAAGACGTAAACCAACGAGTTCAAAATCTTACATGGTCCACATCTCGACCGGATGGTTCCACATATGGGGTGTCATTTCGAATTAACTTTTTTTCTCTTGAAACCCTTTTAAATTATAGCATTCGGATGACGTGAGATGCTATGGGAATCTTCTACCCTTTTCTTAGTCATATGTTACTTAGACATGAGCGTTTGCGTTTACATTTGCTTTTAGTAGACTTTTTAATCTCAACAGAAACGTAAACGTATGCGTTTGTATGATTTCATGTATTGGGGAAGTGCAACACGTGTAGAGCTGATGTGAAATAACGTTTTGATGTAATTATTCTTACGATGACAGATATTTTTTATGATTATAGTTTTCTTCGTATGTATATTTATTGCTGTAGTTCTCAGTGTCTTCGTAAACTGCTTGGCTGTGCGTGCGTAATGCGAACCCCTAAATAGTATTGAATCAAAAAGTTAAACAAAATTAATTTTCGCAAACCGTTTTAAGCCATCAAGGACCTCACAAGGCTTTGAAGAGTTTGGCCTTTGTAGGAAGTTATTCGTTAAGACTGAACAGTGCTTCCCCGTGAAGAGAATCAAACCCAGGATCTACTATATAGGAGACAAGCGTTTTCCCAGCTAAACTATTAGCATTCCGCGGCAATGTTAGCCCTACACAAAAAACTTTTCTCACCAAAACACAAGTACAGTAATTCTATCAAGAAGTACCTACATAAATACCTACACATCTAAGTTCAAATATATTTTATACGATCAAAGTTGTGTGTAACGATGTTACAAAACATCAATTTGCGTTTCGACGAATAGCTACTGTCGTGCTGTCCACTACTCAAATTTGTCTGCTGTCTTTCTATCTGTCCATCCGTTCGAAACCGGAGCACGAATGATTGACTGCTACTAATAGTTATTTAACTACACGTTTTTTAAACAAATACACTTGCAGTATTATTACTAGGCTATTAAGGCGCAATTTTGAAGGTTTTCTTATTTTCTTAATGACTACAGTATTTTAATTTAGAAAAGTATAAGTACCTAATTCTTGTCTATGCAATATAAGATACGCACACACGGCAACTTTGAGCAGCGATGCAAACGCGCGTTCGTGAAACGCGCGATATAGGTGATTGCAACGATACAAACTATCTGCCTCTGTGGCCGGACGGTTACCATGCGGGACTGCCACACAGAGGTCCCAGGTTCGATTCCCGGGTCGGGAGAAATATTTCTATAGCCTACATTTTGACCCCTCCTACGTAAAGTATCGTATGTCGAAATTGCCAAGTTTACAGGGGAGCGTTTTAAAGTTCTGAATTCACTGAAACGAGCGTAACACGTGAGTTTAGCATTTCTCAGTTATATTCGGCAAAGCTCGTTACTAGAAACGCGCGATTGCATCGATGCAATCGCCTTCATATCCCAAGTGTAGCTATGCAGTCGCGCGTTTGTGTCGGCGCAGGCGCGCGCTCGCATCGCGTTTACATCGCTGCTTAAAATCGCACGCGTGTGTAAAAGTAGACCGCATCGCTGTTAAAAATGGCCGTGTGTAACCGCTTTAAGAGGAAAGAAATGTAACACAATTATTTAGTAATCAGACAAATACTCATGCATGATTGATTTAGATCACGTATTGCTTAGTGTAGAAGCTCCTACCGAATTTCAGCCGCGTAATTTCAGCGCGTTCCAATTTCTTTTTTCATATTCATACCTTTATTGTTTGCCACATGATTTCACAAATGTGTTATAAAAATATAATACAGTAGCAGTGGCAAGGCGTGAAAAATGTCGTTAGTAAAGCCCGAGCAAAACAAAAACATCTATCTTAAGAAAAAGTGAAGCGATTATCGACACTTAAACACGACTTATTAGTAAACAAGACACACTTCATTTCACTCATTAACTTAGTGTATATAAAATTTAGCACAAATTATAGTGAATTATTTTAAAATATACTTCATAATACGTGGAAAATTATAGGCAAGCCGGTGAAAATCGAATTATATGGACGCCTCTCCACTGTACCAGTAATCACACATGTGACACCTTGCAAGGGCGCCGCAAAATCAGGAGAGCCCTACAAATTATAATTACAAATATAAATATCACTACAAATTATTAACAATTATTCCAATTTTCCTACAACATAAAATTAAATAACATTTATTTATTACATAAGAGCTAATCTATTTAAAACTAGGATAATGGCACTTAATTTTTATTAAATATTTTGTCTAACTTATAAAATTATTGATAAGGTACTTTTTTAGACGGGCAATAAATATCGATAATTTTTCTTGGTTGGAATTGCCATTGAGTGTGCGCCGGATCTGTAAACTAAGTGTAGTTGCGGGAAGTTTCAATTTAATTTCACAACAACGATGACTACATCATGATAAATACTAAATACGTACAGTCGATGCCCACCTGACCATTTAACCGACTATTTAGTGCTGAATAAAGATTCAGACCAGTGTGAAGAAAGTTGTTAAACAAACTTAACCTTTAACCTGTGAGTTGCAAAATTAATTTTGATATAACTTCCTTATTGCTTCATTAGCGAATGACGTTTTAAGAAATATTTTGAAGCCAGTTTGATCTTTAATCACCTTACATAAATACAAATTTCAACCAAAAAGCGGGAAGTTCTTTACACACTTTTCTGTTCATTGGGTAAACAACCAAAAGGCTCTAGGAACTAAAAGATCGGCTAGGGGAACCGGTATCTTAAAGCACCGACTATACCTAATTTTTACGCTTTTTTTATATCAAGAGACGGAACGAACAAGTCGTGCGCCTGATGGTAAGCTACACGCCTGTCCATAACAGTTGCAGTGCCATTCAGAGCTTTAAATGGCAAAGATCTGAGAGGCATTGCCACTGCGCCCGTCACCCTGAGACATAAGTTGACAAGTCCCATGTGCCTGTAATTTACCAGCACCGTTATGCTCAGGCCACACAGAGTCGGCCGCGGACTGTAACGCGCGGTGGGCGCGCGTATGCCGCGCGTTTCATTGTGGCAGGGTATATATGTATAAACTCGTACATTAGAAACATTCCCGCGCCCGGAACGCTTCCGCGGCCGCCTCTGTGTGGCCAGAGCATTACCGTTCAAAACCGGAAAACAGTAATGCTGAATTATTGCTTGGCGGCAGAAATAGGTAAGGTGGCAGTACTTCCCTGGACGAGGTCTTTCACAAGGAGCTCTACAATTAATTCAACTAAACCTATAGCAATTCTATTAAGTTGATTTCTTACTACAGCTCAAAACCAAATCTTCCAAAACACAGAAGCAATTCTCGAAATTCTTGAGACTATCACCGCTGTCAGCCAAACCTGAGTAAATAACTTTGTTCCCTACGTGTAACCTGACCTGCGCGCTGTGGCCATCACATGCTGTCAAATCTAACCGCAAAGAGATGTGACTGGCCCGTTTTCATCGCTACCATTACCACTGTGTCAATTTGAAATCATTTACTCTACTTTCAACCTTATGCGAACAATAATAAAGGAGTTTTAATTCTCAACTCGTTAGAAAAACTAGACATGTACTGCTCGTGTATGGAAGCTCTTGAAAGTTGAAACCTGACGGATGCTCGCAATGCTCAATCTGATAAACGTAGATGCGCAGACAGGTCTCTCGAAGGAAATTTTAAAGATATTGACATGTTTAAAAAAAGCAGTTTCGTTTATTGAGAACAAACTTTGTAATGAATGTAGGCAATCAACTATAAGAATGACAAGTTGTGTGACTCACTGAAATTTTTTTATGTCAGTTAATTTATTTTGTAAACTAATTGAAATATATAATGCAATACCTAAAAGAAAAGATACACTTTCCGACGTTACCGCCATTTGCATTTCCTCGGGAAAGAAAATGGCCGCGTTTTTTGCTATGGAATGAGTCACCACAACAACACGTGCAAATGCAACGGGAAAGTGAATCATTAGAAACTCTACTCTTTTTAAATGTTTTTATGTGAATACCGATATGTGCTATTATTTTGCGATTTCCTCTGTGGTTGTCACGTTTACATACATTAATAATAGACCATAGAATGAAAAATATATTTACCTATCACTAATATAGTAATAAGTGGGGTATAGACAGAGACGCCGCCGCCGTACTGTTTAAAACGATGAAATAAGCTTATAATCAAGAAGCTATATAATAGTCATAAAGTTATTATACATATAACGTACAAGTAAATTTTCTGGTAATAATCGTCTGTCTAGTCTGATGAAGAAATGTTATGTTTTATTAAATTCTCATTCCCGAAGCGGCGGGTGTCATAGAACTCGTGACATAAAAGACGTGCACGCGATATCGCCGGCATGTTAGCGCGCCGTACCACCGCCACCCCTTTCCACCGTCGTCGCTGTCGCCAATATTGCCGATTTATCGCAACATGGTGATTTATGCGCTTGAGTTTTTTTAACTTTTAATAACATCATCAAACCTGCAGACGCTTTATTCTTTATATGTACCTCGTATTGTTTCTTGAAAATGTTTGAATCGTAATCGATAAATTATTCGCCAAACTTATACGTATTGCATTCCGTTTGAAATGTTGCATGTTGGATGTGCTAACTATAACTAAAAGTTTTTTTTCTATTGTTTTCAGATACGACAGCCCCGTACGTGCTTTACAAAGATGGGGTAGAGCGCGCTCCTCCCGGTACACAATGGGGTGGTGGGATGCTGGACGGCGGCTACCAGCCCATGCAGCATCAGAGCCCCGGCGGGCCGTCACCTCAGCCCGAGCCGCAGTTGGCGTCCCCGGCGCCATCACCCTATCCGCCTGCGCCGCCGCCCCCCGATCCAACTGGTACGTCGGCCGAGGACGCCGCGCAGCAGCTTGCGCAGCAACAAGCTCAGCAACAAGCCCAGCAACAACAAGCACAGCAACAGCAGGCGCAACAACAACAGCAGCAACAACAAACTTCCCCAGAACATCTTCAAGTAGAGCAACAATTACAGAATCAGGCTCAGTCGCAACAGACCACACAGGACCATTTAGAGCGCGCACCCTGCTTCGTTCCTCAACCGGACTTGCAGCAACAGTATACACCTTATTTCAAAGAGACCAGGCCTGCTAGTCACATGCTCGGCACTGGGGGTTTCCCATTACATTATCTGAAACAGAATGGCGGTGTCCTCTCTTTAGAAGGTCCGCTCGATCAGTACGCATCGACAGAATTGCGCCATTTACCTGACATAGTCCAGCCGGAGCCGCCGAAACCAAGAAAACATAACCCGAACTCGGAATTGCGGCTTTTCAAATGCCTGACATGTGGGAAAGACTTCAAACAGAAATCCACGCTGCTGCAGCACGAGCGCATCCATACAGATTCGCGACCGTACGGGTGCCCGGAGTGCGGCAAGCGATTCCGGCAGCAGTCGCACCTGACGCAACACCTGCGCATCCACGCGAACGAGAAGCCGTACGCGTGCGTGTACTGCCCGCGCTCGTTCCGGCAGCGCGCCATCCTCAACCAGCACCTGCGCATCCATTCCGGTGAGAAGCCATATACGTGCGGCGAGTGCGGCAAACATTTCCGCCAGAAGGCCATCCTGAACCAGCACGTCCGCACACACCAAGGCGAGCGCTATTCACACGTATATACCCCGGCCCGCTCCCCGCGCGCGGCGTCCGCACCGGCGCCCGTCGCTGCCGGCGCCGCCTGCGATCCTCACACGCCCCCACACGTTCGATTCGGTCTCGCAATTGGCCTTCCTATCAAACAAATTCTCGGTCCCCTCGTCGCCCATCTGAGCGGGCGCTCGCGAGACGCGGAACCGATCGCCGGACGATCCTGTAACCGTCCCCCGTTGATTAACCCACTCGTCGATTGTACCTTTCCTCGCCCTTTGAACTAGTAACTGACAATGTTCTTCGATTTTTACAGACGTTTCGCCCCATCTGATCTTCAAGAATGGGACGACGCCGACCTTATGGCCTCAAGACGTCCCGTTCCCGCCTGATGAGAACAAGGAGGAAATTCAATCTGCATTCGGAGACGCAGATGGGCAGAATGGCGAGCAACGTGGATCATGTTTTTCGCCTGGAGATACAGCACAATACCCGGCATACTTTAAAGACACGAAGGGTCTCAATCATACTGTCTTCGGTTCCGGTTTGTCTCTGCAGTACCTGAAAGGCAGTAAACTGCCTGATGTTCTTGGGGGTCGCGCTATGCCGCTTTATGTTCGTTGTCCTATTTGCCAGAAAGAATTCAAACAAAAGTCAACCTTACTGCAACACGGCTGCATCCATATAGAGTCGCGGCCGTACCCATGCCCCGAATGTGGTAAACGATTCCGACAACAGTCGCATCTTACGCAGCACTTACGCATACATACCAATGAGAAACCGTACGGGTGTGTGTACTGCCCGCGATTCTTCCGTCAACGGACCATCTTGAACCAGCACCTTCGCATTCACACTGGAGAAAAGCCCTACAAATGCACGCAATGCGGAAAAGATTTCCGACAAAAAGCAATCCTTGATCAGCACACCAGAACACACCAGGGTGACCGGCCCTTCTGCTGTCCGATGCCAAACTGCCGGCGTCGCTTCGCAACCGAACCCGAAGTGAAGAAGCACATCGACAACCATATGAATCCGCATGCGGCAAAAGCGAGACGTGCCGACGCGCCGAAGACACCGCGGCCGCTCCCACCTGCCGCCGCCGTGGTAAAACCTGAGCTGTACTTCCCGCAATGCTACGCACCGCCATTCCAGCAGTTCCCGGCGACAACTGCCACCGAGTTCAAACCCGCCGTAGGCCCTGGTGCACCGGTGCCGTGTCTGTCGGCTCAGTGACCCGCGCCACCGCCGCGATGGCACCCCGCGCCCACGCATGCGCCCTCACATCATGATTTGTACGCCGCCGAACGTCTCTACAATTAAGTTTAGAACACCCTTTGGACAATTTTAAAGATAGACCTGCGGTGTACCAAAAATAGTTGCCGTCGCCTACGACGGCACGGAACCAGTATACGACTCGCGTGAGCGAGACTATGATTCAAATAATGATCGATGTAATATTGTTAATCGGATCGCTGTAAACAAGCTTCGGTCTGTAAATAACCACATGTTTTATATACCCCATCAAGTCTGTCGAGGGACAGACCGCGAGTTCATCACGAATAGTGTTACCGTCAAACAAGCGAGTACAGATAGCATTTTTGCCCCGTAATATTAAGTTACCATGTAAGAATTAGGTTTCTTGAGGATTCTTCTTAATATGGTCGAAATGTTCATTGAGATTAAGCAGGTCGAACCAGAAATTAGAAATTAACATTTCATTGAAATCTAAAAATTAAGGTTTGAAATCTTTTACCACATAACATATTTCGCGATGAATGCTTCCGGCACATCTATGTGCCTATTTATATGATAAATGTAAACGTTGTACATAATTTGTAGATGTATTAACTTTAATTTTATTTACAAGTATTAAGGAGATGAAATCTGGCAAAAAAGAGGGATAATGAATCCACGATGCTCAGAATTTTAAGGATAAGAATTTATTACGCGTTAACTTTAGGCCGTGAATCGAAATTGTTTTGGGAGAGATGAACCGTCAATAAGACAATTGAGAAAGTAAACCAAAAACGTAGGTTACCTTTTGCCATCAAAACATTTTTGTTAAGTACTTACAAACGTTCTGTTAAATAAGCGAAGCGTTTACGTAAGTATACCAATGAACTAGATGAGATTACTAAAATGTCATTGTAACACTATAGGTGCCAAGTAGTGTAGTAACTTTTAAATTTTTTCTACCAGCTTCTAATATAGTTGGCCTAATTTAGGTTGTTACCAGTTTTTTCAACGATAATGACGTTTGAGATGCATTTATGTGGAAAGGGTCAGACTGAGAAAGGACTGTGATAGCTAGGTAGGTTAGGTGTCTATTCGCTCACTTAGCGGTAAAACTCGTATAAACTCTATCGAAACGTGATTGAGAATCCTTTTGGAGTCGAGTGAATGCTTAAATTGTTTCATCGCAATTTATAATAATAGTTTTGCTTCCATTGTGTTAGGCCAAAATTGCCAAACTATACGTAAAATCGTTTTGTTCCTAAATTATCAAAATTTGAATTTGTTGGTTGGCTCGTATTGGCCGGTATCTTGCCTTCCCTTTTTTGACTGACTTGATAAGTAACTTTGAAGAGTGAGACTAGTGAATTTTCCCAATTAGGTAAGGTGTGTGATGTCGCCAAGTGCTTTGCCGTAGTTTGATCCAGGATTGAGGGTATGCCAGAGTAATCTTATTTCTATTTTAGCTTAGACTATCGACATTCGAATTACCAAGCAATTCGATCATTCATCGCGAAATACACACTTAGATGTTAGGGAGAATAAAGATATATATGAATATGTGGCATTGATGGAATATTCTGGTATTGAGACGTGCGTCCTCGATAATTCGCGTCCACAATAGATACGAGTAGGGTTAGTTCTTCGCTCAATGGTTCCACGACATATACACGAAGCGAGATATATCAAATATATCAACTTTACTAGAGCATTCACGAGTAAAGTGAACCAGTCCTCGGACTATAAACTTTGAAGAGATATCAGGATATTTCAGCAAATTCTTTAACGTTTTTATCAGCTCTGTTTGTATCTATAGACAACATATATAGCTTATTTTACGATATTGTGATGGTTTTGTTTTCCTACCGCATAATAAGAACTGTTACGTAATAACTTATAGATGTAATAGAATGTGAATTTGTGGAAGTCACAGTACTTGAATACCATTATGATTTTATCACTGTTTGAAGTGAATACTGCAATATTATGTTAAGTAAATTTTGTATTTACTGTAAAATTAACTCATTGGATAGTTATGAAAATTGTCTGCGTGATCGAGATCTAAGGCCGATTCGCATGCTCCTTAGGCTCGACCGCCATCTCTCTTGTCTTCAGTTTGTAATTGTTTTTCCTATCAAACTTTCGGAGGTTTACAATGAAAAAAACACCAATGTTTTGGAGAAAAATTGAAGCAGTTATCTTCCGTGACTAAAGTTTTCCACAACGTGTGATCCTCCCGGTGTCGTGCGCCGCTCCCCGCCTTTAAGCACAATTTTACAAACTAGGGTTAATTTTCTGTTTACTTTTAAAGAAACCGCGCAGCAGCCTTACAATAATAGTAATAAGTATTTTTATACAATAACCGTATTTGGTTGAGACTCGGTTGGGCGCGGCGCAGCGGGCCCCTAGTACAAAGTTTGAATACAAACATAAAACACAGTGCCATAGCCATGATATAACCTCAGATTTATACTTATTAGATTTTTATACCGATACAAATGGATTTAATTTTTAAATATAACAAAGGTGATTAAGAGTACAGAGATTAGAGATGATATTTTATACATTTATTACAAACAATATTATTAAAGTGAATATGAAATAGCCTTAAAGTTAGTATTTCAACATGCTAAGTACCTAAGTAACTTTCAAGACAGGTTGTGTAGAGACAGGAGTCGTGGAAAATTGAGTGTCGTTGAATTTTTTGCAAATCAACGTAAAATCTCTGAGTTCCGCATCATGGTTTAGCAGTGTTGCTTTTTGCGTGGTTATTGTAAATACATATCACTGGAAAATCTGTCAGGCAGTGTTGCAATTAAGCATCCGCATTCTGATAATTGAAACTGTCGGTAATTCCGTTACCCGTTGCATTTGTGTAACCCCGATACCCGAATAGGTCTGAAGAGTGGAGTAAAGCAAATGTCGCTATAGTTATCCTGTGCAGGCTGTTCTATTCGTATTGCTCACTGTTTTGTTAAGTTTTGCTCAATTTCTCGTGTATATGCCTTTAACGTTACTTGTGTTAGTTTTATACATCATATTGTATACGGGAATTAATGTAAAATATTTTTTTAGAGAGCACGGTTTGCTTTTCTTATGAGACTATTTGTTAAGTCCTAAAATATTCTTGTCAGTGACAGTCTTGGCCGATGTCGCTATTCTTTGGATGAGCCTATAATTTCGAGTCGATTTTAATCATATCTTGCAGTAGATTTAAGCGTGCCGTCCAACTTCGGTCATTAATTGTTTGAATCCCAAGCAATAGCGTTATAGTCAGTATCTTTTCTCTAACATTTTAATTCGAAGTGGACTGGGATCTAATGATTGTGAAATTCATAAATTCTAACAGCTTTATATTGGTACACTTCAAGTGTACCAAGTTCGAGACCAATCTCATATGATCCTTGCCGACTTAGGTTTGATACACGTTCCTAGCTTACAGTACGTAACATTATTTTTCAATGTATTAACGTAATATTTTACTGTCTACCCGTAGTGTAGGTAATCGTCTTGTATTCTTTTCGTCTTGTCTCTTCTACGCCTTTTATTGCCCATGGAATCAGATTTCATGTTGATTTTTTTTCGATTTCCACATTATATACCTAATGTTACTCGAATCAACAATGTATTCTGCAGGTAACTGCAATCTGTAATCTTTATTCAATAACTTTTCATCGTATTACTACCAGGAGTGCTATCTTTTAATCACTTCAATTACTTAATTTTTGTATACTCTAAGTTGTTAACAATATAAAAAGGAGAGAATAAGATTGCATTGTGAACATAACTATGCATGTAAACGTAATATCTACTTTATTAATATCAAACATATGTCAATTGTATAAGATACAATGTACTGGAGCAATGTACGAGTAAGTTACATCGACCAATGCTTAGCTTGGTGTGTCGAAATTTGTAACTTAGTTAAGTGATTTCCGAACTAACTTAAACAAGCACTGACATTTTCTTTTAAATGCATTTATTAGTGATCTCATGGCGCCGAAACATTTTTTTAAATCTTTTGGTAAAGACATCTTGGAAATTCTGTAGGCGACAAATAATTGTCCATTTTTATTTGAGTGCTTTTAATAATCTATATATACTTCATGACAAGTTTTTATGTGTATTAAATTGACGGAAGCTTTTACTCTGAAAGCTTAAGTTATCTTTATATATTTAGTTTCCAGCACTTATATATATGGCCTTAATTTGTTAGCTGACATCTATATAACCAGTAAAAGTTGTCGCTAGGGCTCATGCAAAATATTTGTTAGAAAATGTTATGTATTTCTCGTGGTCGTATAAACGCAGATCCCTGAATTAATTATTTTTTCGCAATTTCAGAATGTAAAAGTTATTTGGTTCTCATAACCTGTCATTAATAAATGTCAACTAATAAAGTGAGGCCTTGTGTAGTATAAACTTACAATCCTTTCTTTTGTTATGAAGTATTCTTCATACGAGTGGTGTATGCGTAAAATGACATACTTAGTGCATAATGCTTGAAATGAATCCATGAAGGAGCTTAGGAATAACAATTTAGTTTCTTAGATCGTTGGCTACGAATTATTTTAACGTCTTCCATTTTTGCTGTAGCTATATCTAGATCTTTTCTTTTGGACGTTTTATAATTTGTATTACCAATATTATAGTTATCGAAGATGATATTTTAGCTTTTATTTGTATAGTTTTATGTTTTAAAACAGTTGAAAACATCTGCAGTTAGTGCAGTAACCGTGCAATAAACTCAAAACTTTTGGCAGATTATTGAATAATAATTTATTATAAAGTGCTTATATTAATTCCATATTTCATCGTAGTTGTTAATATAGGGGCGAATAATTAGTAGCCAACAAGAATGGCCTATATAATTTATCGTATAGTCGTAAAGACCTATATTACCTTGTACACACTGCCACACTCGCCGACCGCTGTCAGTAATATCTTAATTTTTTATCACAATAGAGACTTGTTGAAACAGTTCCACAATAAAGTAAGTGTTGTTAAATTTTTTATAAAAGATAAACATATTAGATTAATGATCTTGTAGTCTGGATTGAGTTTTTTACAGATTTTATTAAATGCAAAGCTTTGAGTCAATGGGGAGGGCACGTCGCCTATCTAGCTTATTTTTGCTACAGATATTATTTAAAGCAATACAATAAATGATTAACATATACAAATAGTACAATAGATATACAGATTATACAATATACAACGGATTTATACAATAAAGGTGATATATTATATATAGTTTTCTTTTTATAGAAGCGTGATGGGCGACATACTCGATGCATACTTGGTTTTCAGTGAAATGGGTGCTGTTATATCATTAATTGTACATATTTATTGTAATATACAACAATAGACTGGTAATTTACACTGTTGTTAGGTTTTTACAGAGATATTAACTGGTACTGTTGAAAATTCCCATTTACGAATATTTCTTCCGTATACATGTCTCCGCCATATTTTCTTGTACACAGAATGACAAATGTGATTATTTTGTCTTCCATGAATAGTTATTAGTTATGTACATAGTTACAAATTATAGTTTTTACTGTAACTACTACTAAAAAACTGTCCAGTAGAATTGCCAGAGGCATTTGACTTTGTTTATCAGACATGTATTGCCTTTTGTTAACCCATATGGAAAAAAAATTGACGACAGCCAACGACAACTGTCCAACATTGTTCAACTACAATAACTTGCTATGATATGGTCAATTTAAAAAAATCGCATCTCAGAGTATAGCTGGGGTTCCTCAGGGTGATGTATTATGACCGTCTTTTGTCCGTAGCGATTTACTACAAGGCCTAAACATGGGAATTTTCATTAGCGCCAGCCCACAAAGTTACAATAGAGTATATTTTCTTACAATACTACAGGACACCGAAATAGACTATATGAAATTGATTTTTAGACAATCCCAGAATACAAGATCGAACTTTTTACACACAACAGCTGAATACATTTAAGTTTTAGTTTTCCATATGAATCATTTTGCAAAAACAGTTGGTTGCGATATGGTCACAGAGATCCAGGCGAAAAAAAATTACCGTTGGCATTTTAAAAAATGAAAATAAAAAATTGTAAATATATTTTCTAGTTCTTCCAAAATGATATATCAGTATTAAATACAAAATTCAACTTTGGTTAGGTCAAAAGTGTATGTGTGATCTATAGAAAATTTTCGAATTAGACTTTCTTGGTGTAATTTTTAAAATACTTATAGTTATTTTTAGTTGTATTATTTTCCTTTAGGTTATATTTCACTTAAACTGTAATGATCTTGCCTAGATTTGCATTTACGTTAGTTACTTATGATACGTTTGAAGTTGATACCATCGTATTTATGTATATTATTATTGTATTAAGGGTTTTGTTTGTTTTTTTTTGTCATTTAATAGAAGTAAAATGTTGTAAAAAGTAAGCTCGTTGTATTTTATCAAATAAACACTTTTTAGTCCAACTGAAGCAATAGGGGAAAGTTTTATTTATTATCATCCTAAGAGTTCGTTTTAAGAAATCAGCTACTGTTATTTAAGTTTCATGGTGCTTATCACTGAAAACAAAATTAAGGAAAATATCGTGGAAATCGCTCAAGACCTGCGACTATCACATTTGTAAAAAGAAATATATAATTATTAATAAAAAGATCGAACACTCAGAAGAAATTCTTTCGATCCAGCCGAATGCGAACCGACGTCTTCTAGATACCGTGCCAGACGCTATACCAACTAAGCCACGGAACGAACCAGCGGACCTCACGAATTTTTCTATGTGCTTGCGTCGTATCTTTGTATTTGGTTTTTCAACGACTTTTTAGCCGTAGCGCCATCTATGAGATTTCGTCACCCAGTTAGATACCTTTACAGCTACCAGCCCCGGTTAGAGATGTCGCTATTCATTGTATTTAAATTTTTATTGTATTGATATTCAATTATTTTTATGTGGAACTACTCCACTAGTTGGTTATATTATTAATACAAAGATCGAACACTCAGAAAAAATCCTTCGATCCGGTGGAGTAATTTCACATAAAAATAATTGAATATCAATTCAATAAAAAATAATTTAAGAAATATATTTACTAGTAAAACCTCGACCCCACATTTCCTAAAACCACTATAGTGCGCGCGGAACTAGCTGGCCGCGCCTTAGGTATGTGAGCGGTGGGACGGGGAGGCGGGGGCACTTGATGTCATTACTCAGAATACTCAGTTCGGCGCCGGACTTCGCGGCGGCAACACACGTTGACAGTTCTGGCTAGTTTAGACAAAACGCACAAGAGATTGCAATGTCAAGATGAGTCCGCCGATAAAAAGACAATCTAAGGAAATAATATTTAAAGTGCATACGTTTTTTAAAAAACGGAAAGCCGATGTCAATAGTTTAGAATATAAAACTGATGCGAATATTCATAAATTAGTGGCAGAAGCAACCGGGATATCAGAACGAAGTGTAAGGAGAGTGATTGCTCAAAGTAAAACATCCTTGCAAAATACAGGGGAAGCAAAATTTAGTTCTCCACGAAGGCCAAAAGAGATAAAAAAGAAAATACAAGTTGATGATTTTGATTTAGGAGTGATAAGAAGAAAAATAAATCAGTTTTATACGGTACAGAAAACAAATCCAAGTCTACGAAAACTAAATGCTGTGTTAAAAGAGGATAATATTTTAGATTGCGGATTAACTTATTTAAGAGAACTTTTGCACAAACTGGGATATTCATTTAAAAAATGTAAATCGAAGAGATCCCTTTTATTAGAGAGACCAAACATTGTTGAATGGCGAGTGAAATATTTGAGGGCCATAAGAAAATTCAGAGAAGACAAACGAAATATATTCTTTTTGGACGAAACTTACGTTAACCAAAGTCATAATGTCCAAAAATGTTGGCAATCTTCGTCGGAGCCTGGTGTTTATGCAGATATAGGCAAAGGAAGGCGTTTAATAATAGTTCACGCTGGTAGTCGGAACGGGTTAGTTGACGATGCTCTGCTAATTTTTAAATCAGATTCAAAAACAGGAGACTATCATGGAGACATGAACTCTACAAATTTTTACAACTGGGTTGATCGAAAGTTAATACCTAAACTTCCACCTAACTCAGTCATAGTTATGGACAATGCAGCTTACCACTGTGTGCAAGTTGAGAAGAAACCGACTATGTCCTGTATGAAAATTAATATGCAGAATTGGTTGCAAAATCATAACGTGCCCTTTTCTCCCACGATTGTCAAAACTGAACTCTTGGGCTTGATTAATACGACCCAATCAGAAAAAATATACACGATTGATGAACTTCTGAAAGGTGCAGGTCATACTGTTCTAAGACTACCTCCATATCATCCAGATCTCAACCCAATCGAGCTTGTGTGGGCAAATATAAAAAATTGCCTGGCCAGAGATCACATTAATGCTACATTGGACGAGAAAATTACAATACTAACAAGACTATTTTCTGAATTTTCTGCCGAACAATGGCAAAAATGCGACGACCACGTACAAAAAAACGAACAAGAATACTGGAATCATGATATGAGATATGATACTGTGATGGACGAATTCATTATAAACTTACAAGATGATTCTGACTCAAGTTCAGACAATTCAGAATCAAGTGATTCAGAGGATAATATGTCAGAGTAATTTCATATCTATAAATACAAAGTCGTGTTAGTTACACTAATTAATTAATAATAATTTCATAAATGATTCAAATATGTCGGAAGAATTTCATTTAATTTGTTTTTGGTTTATTTTACTTTTAATTGCAATGTACGGACAACAGCAAGTCCATCAATACATAAATGTCAAATTTATCCAATCAATGTTATACTCTATTCCCTGGACTTTAAGTTGAAAATCAATTGAGGAAATCTGACAGTTTGTGGCGGCCTGATGTGCTGCCGACTGTACATTGCAATTAATTAGATAGGTATAATATAAACTTGTAAAAGTTCAATTGGCTTTAATTTTTTCTTTTCAATAACTGAACAATTATTGTTCACGATATCTCGAGATTGGTCGTCACTGTCTAATCTCATGTGCGTTGCGAGCAGCAAGCAACCCGCCCCCTCACCCCTGTCCCTACCTAAGGCGCGGCCAGCTAGTTCCGCGCGCACTATAAATAACAAACATAAAAAGTACGTTTTTTTATAAATAATATAATCAAAGCAATTTCATATCACAACTCATTTATTTGTTTCAACAACTATTCAAAATAACAAAAATTATATTTACTTACAGTTATTCACCTCTTTTAATCAATTTATCTATACTCTCTTGGTTCTTATAAATACACAAGTCCATAAATGTCAAGCCTAGAAGCAAACAATGTCCCAACATGTCTTTTTGAAGGTCCTTCTGGTAACGAAACATATTTTGTAACCTTTCTGGTACAAATACATGAGAGTTGTTCGGAGATTTCTGATTTGAAGACTGCAGTAACATTTCCACGGTCTGATCTGTTGATACTTTTTCGTTTCCCACTAAAGTTCCGTATAATCTGAAAGAGAAGATGTGCAATTTATGAGATAGACATGGACATCAAATAATGAGGGTAGTTGTGTTACTTAAAATATTTCATTTTCATAATTGTAATATGAATCATAATCAGATGTCCAAAATATAAACAAAGGGTATAAACGAGCCAAAATACATTTTAAGCGGTAGTTTCCTATTTTGGACAATAATCTATAAATCTAATAAAACTTAGAACACTTCATATTTTGCAATTTTAAATACTTTAACTTACTATCGTTTAATACAATAATTATTATAAAAGACTATGTTCCAGGTCGGAAATAATTTTATGACACTGGTAACATAATTGGGGTCAAAAACATTTTTGTGCCGCCATTCTGTCATGGATGTAATTTGTAGTTAGTTTCTCGAACTCGAATGTTGTAATAGATAATTAAAATTTTAGAAAATGAGGACCTCCTCCTTTTCCAATTCCGATAAAAGTAGAAGGTTTAGCGCACCTGCAGTTTATTCTATCTATTCTATTTCCTTATTGGCGGCCACTAGGCTTGGGCCAGTGTCACTTTCGACACCTGCAGTCACACTTTGACAATGACTTTTATTTGTTTACATTTTGCAGCATCTAATTGTGTTCCTTACTATAGTAGTGACACCTATACCATTGGCGAGAACTTGGCCTTCTGTTTTGTATAAAACTAAACTAGATGGCGCTTTGGTAATCACTGTTTCTTAAATATGCACACAGATGGCGCAGTGTTTCAAGGAAAGCCATAGTTTTGGTATATAATATACTAAATCTATGAAATAAGCAGCAATTTAATACAAAATTCCTTTCTACAATCACATCTTATAGTTAACATACTATAGACAAGTATAATACCTGTATGGAAGTGTGGGCCTTAAGAAGTAGACCTTCTGTTTTAAAGTCGTGTTGGTTACACCATCCTCTAGTTGAGATACGCTGAAAACGAAATGTATCTAAAGTATTTGACTTACATACTCTCAGCGATAGTCTCAGTGCACATAACCAAGAAACGACACACAATACTTATTACGACACAAGTTCCGTACATGAAACCAAGCAACTTTTAATAATATATAATCCGTTAGGCAGTTTATGGCTTGTTTTCGGTAAATACCTACACTACAAAATTGAGATTCCGTGTTTTCCTGGGAAATACCAGGTATGTGTAGCATTCTATAACAACACCAAGTGTCGAAGTCTTCAAAATCATGACGACGAGAGAAAAAGACTGCCCAGCTTTCGAAGAGTATCTAAAAATTACTGCACACCTCGCGACGTGTATACCTACACCATCCGATACACATACATCGGGTATAGAATTACCATTTATCCCATACAATAGTGATACGTCACCTAGCGTACACTATTTTCGAGTGAAGTCACTCCTAAAACCAGGGATGATAGCCGACATGTGTATTCGCAATTAACTTAAATTAATTTTAATAAAATTAGCGAAAGTCCTCCGAGTGTCGGACTCATGACCTCATGCAATTCTTGAGAAGACTGTAATAATTCTCATAGGGACATAATAATAATAAAATTGCTTGTTTCTCAACATAATAACATATATAAACGCGTGAAGCAAGTAGCTGGCAACACGGAACAATAAATAATAAATTTGTAACCATTTTGATGATTGGCTGTAAAGGGCAAAGTACCCAGAACCGTAAAAACCAATAAAAAAACAAAATACATCAGAAGTGCTAGATGCCGTGTGCCAACAGTTCGCGGACTTCCGCAAACTTGAGCTCAGCCCGCCATTTCTTGTTACAAGAAACGAAAGTAAACGTTATACCGCTGCAATGTGGTCGCTTCTTTTTTGGAAAACTAGTAAACATCCCGAATTATTCGTCATTCAGCTATTAACCACTAGATGGCAGCGCATTGATTAAAATTTAACTAGTTGCCTACTATGGTCGCTTCTCCGTTGAGAGATCAATGTTTAATTCCAAGTTACATACATTTATGAATATTGAGTAAGCAATACATCTTGCTTTGGTGACGAAATAATAGTGTTTAAACAAGCATTCGAAGGTTTTCAACCTTTGCAAACTATGTTAAGTCCTCAACCTGCATTGGGCTAGCGTGGTGGACTATATATAGCCTTAACCCATTTCTTGAAGGACACTCATGCAATTCAGGATTGATGATGATGTTGATGATATTATATCAATGTAAACAAAGAGTCTAACCTATCATCATAGCTCCTAGCATTTACTAAGGCAACAATCATGGCGACCATTTGCGCCTTCTGCAGGTTGACAGCAATAACTTTAGGGTTGTTTGGATCACTGCCAGCTGCACGCAACGTTGTAGCTTCAGCTTTCATCACGTATACATCCGCTGTAGGCAGGTTTTGCGTAACTTTCCATGCCTGAAACGAGGATTAACTACATTTGTTAGTTTTCCTTGCTATGCAGTGTCATTTTCATAAAATACCAGCCCTTAAATATTAGATATATCAAGTTTGTCTATACAAACATTTCAAAAAATTGTTCATGATGGCCAATGGTCGGAAAAAGGAGTTCCATATATATAGATATATGTATACTTAGATATAGCTACAAGGAGCGACACAGAGTTGTTAAAACCACGAAATATTAATCAATTACTGTTTCGAATTCCGGATATCCGAAAATGTTTTCACTGCATCGTAGGGCACAACTACTGTACCTAGGAAATCGACATGACATTTTTGACGGCGTTACCCATTTACGGTTTTTTTCTTCTTTTATTTATCTTCTTAACTATTTAAGAAATAGAGGAGTTTTTCGGAAATCGAAATACGTAATTCATTAATATTTGGTGGTTTTAATAACTCTATGTAGCTCCTTGTAGCTATGTCTATACAGGTATCTATGGAACATATATATATATATATGGAACACCTTTTTCCGATCATTGATGATGACATATCATTGTTCTATCTACACTACCATGAGCATAATACTGGAGATAGTTCTTAGGTTTTTAAGTTTTCTCCAAAAATTCATTTGTTAGTTGTCAATGTGATAAATAGGCAGTTCCTCCAATTATCTTTGTTTGCCAAGACAATGGTTTTTGATGTTTATATGTTCAAGTACACGCACACATGTAGGCTGATGCGGAAGTGAGCTTGATTATATTCGTTTGTAATGAATTGACCAAAAAGTCCGAGCAATTTTACCATTAAATAACAGAAAACGAAAAAATAACTGTTTCTTTTAAAATGTTATATTGTTTATGGTCATTTCAAAAAATATTTAAGTTGAGCATTTTAAGAAAGACGGGAAAGTTTAAAGTTTATAATTAATTAATGAACGGGTAAATCTGTATATGAGTTGCATTTCATCATGATAATGCCAAATCACGTATATGACAAAGCTGTCAAAAACTATTGCAGTTGGGTTGGATTGTGTTACCTCATCCAACTTTTCGCCCGACATAGCTTCTTCAGATTTTGACTTTGCTTCAGTCTTTACAATATTCTTTGAATCGACAAAACTTTGATAACAATGAGACCATCAAATGACATTTAAACTTAAAATTACTTGAAATATGGCAAAATATGTCAAAGTCAACACGGAGAATACATAAATGATTCAAGTTTGATATTTACTTTTTTAAACATGTTTCATTTATACTTTGATACCACACAGAATTCTTGGCAAACTTTATACTTACAATATCCAGTATATCGGTGATCTGGAACCTTTTCCCCTCTGGATAGTCAATACTGTGATAGTGCCACTCCAGTACTTCATAATTACTTTTGTCTATAAGCATCCAACATACGGAGTTCACTGATATATACACAGATAGCACCGTTTTGCAGCTCTGGAGTATAATAAATATAAACAATATTTAAAAATATTAATTTTTCAAAAAATGTTTTTTTTTTTCCAGCGCTTGGTAGACCTTCATCACAGTAACCAGCAATTCATTTAATCTGGTCACAACTTGGAGTAAATAACAACAGGATTAGGGAACTTTCTTTTTTTTTTTCATTTTCTTAGCTCCAATAGTTATTATCTACTCTCGCTAGAGGAAATGTAGACGTATTATGCGCCTATAGGAACGAATTTCGTGTAAGAAGTGTAGAAGTATTACATCAGATTCAGGGCAGTGCAGTGCAGATTTGACCACGAAGCACGCTAATTGAGAAACAGATGGATATTCTTATACATTGATAACAAGGTTGTTGCGAACATCAGCATCAGTATCCACGCATACTACGCATAAATTAAAATATCTGCATCCGCATCAGCCTCTGGCTCGATTGTTGCCGAATTTCATTGCGGATATTCGCATAGTGACTTAGGACAAACCTACATATATAGACTGTAAGACCAAAAAGCAGCTCAACCATCATCCATAGCTTGTGAGAAAATTGTCAGAATGATTAAAGCTGTCACAAAATCATTGAAAAAATGAATATCATTAAAAAAGGTATTTCATGTTGATGATAAAGACTTTAACATTTTTAAGACATTTTTTTTAGACTTTTTAAATAGATAAAATCAGCATCAGCTGATGTTGAAGTAAAAAATCAGCATGCGAATCCACTGATGTGTAAAAAACCTGTATTAGTAACAACCTTGATTGATTTTTTTTTGTTTATCGTATAATCATGCGATCAGTCGGGTGACTATGAGCAGATGTGTTGCGTGATTACTGGCGTGTAGAGTCCCCTCCCCTTCAAACTAGTTGATCCAGTTCTAAGATTCTGCGCCTCTTAAGACGTCTCACTGAGTTAGGGATAGTCAGTTGCCCTGCCAGCAGGTTAGGGTGGTGGTGCAGTCGCTTTTTGTACTTGTACTTTTTTTTTCTTCCTTTACTGTGTTGATTTTTAGTTTGGAATCTTCAGCTCTTTGTATTAAGTGCCATATTTGAATTGCTTGCGGTACCCCAAAGCTGAATGCCGTAAATCCATACTGATTTAAGGACAGTATTATATATGAGAAGTTTGTCCAGAGACAGCACACTGTTTCTTTTAAGCAACCAGTATAGTTCGCGATATCGGATGTTGAGTTCTTTTCTTTTCGCTCGGATATGATTCCTCCAGGTCAGCCTACAATCCAGATACATTCCTCGGTACTTAACGGAGTTGTTATGGGGGAGTTGTTGGTCGCCTGATTTGACCGCTGGGTAATCTTCTCTTTTCAAAGTGAAAGTGATCTGCACGGACTTTGACGCATTAGCTTTGATCCTCCATTTTCTTAGCCATTCTTGAATTTTATTGAAGACGAAGGGGTACCCAAAATCGCTTAAATATGGTGTTTTTGTGCAAGTTTTCAGGCGATAACATAGCACGTGGAACTTTGAAAATACTATATGACGACCTGTCCGGAAAAAAAACAACAATCCGGCCGGACTCGTTGATATAGCGTCTGGCACGGTAAGCAAGAAGACGTCGGTTCGAATCCGGCCGGATCGAAGGAATTTTGTCTGAGTGTTCGATCTTTGTATTAATAATTATAACAAACTAGTGGAGTAATTTCACAAAAATAATTGAATATCAATTCAATAAAAATTTAACATAACTGGTATTATCAAATACAGGGCATGTAACATAAAAAGATAAATGTCTTTTTCGTTTGTAGTATGGAAGTAATTTTACAATAAAAACAGAAGTTATTTACAGGGACGACCATTTTTGGACAACAATAATGGAAACAAAAATAAAGAACTTTTACCTCGATTGCTTGTTGCCAGAATTGATCGACCCCACGCACACTAGAAAGATGCCTATTAGAGACCCGGATTATGTCATAGAAGCCATTGAGCAAAGAAAATCAAAACGGGGAATACAGGAAAACAACCCAGATCAGGAAATTCCCTGTATGTCTCTTTCAGCGCCTGATGCAGCTTTTAAAAATATAGGACGCGTTAATGAAATTACTTTGTGCCCAGACCAACCAACTACCAGCACAGCCCATAGAAAAAGAAAAGCTCCAGGAGCGGCGTCCGGGCGTCCAGAACAGTCCACTAGCAGCGCATCATCATCTTCCCGTCTTAAGCGTGCTAAGTGAAATGTCCAACCAAGCACCTTCTTAAATAAAGAAAATACCAAATAATAGTTATTTCTGTAGTATTATTTCAAAAGGACTGTTGAGTATATTAAATAAATCGATACCTTTAGGCTCAATTAAATCCTTATTAAGGCCTTCCGTCATTTCTTTTGCCTGATCTGATCCGAACATTACTCTATGTAGAATACCAGCCAGTATCGCCAAAAATGGAGGATTTTTGAAGTTACTTACAGTTTTTACAAAGATTATTTTAATTTTAGGTATATTATGAAGAAAATACAAAGAAAGAAATAGTGATGAAGAAAGGTAGAACCTTGTTAGCACTATATTCCTTTTTTTTAAACCAAATTACAAGACTTTATCCTGACAATTCCACTAAATACGAATTCAAAGTTTTTGATCAAACTGACAATAATGTGATATATTGAAAGTGAAAACATAAATATTGACTCCTGCCGCTTAAAATACTATTTAGAAAATCCAAACAAGAAAACTAAGAGAAAGTGAAAACAATTTATTAGAACAACAATGGAAAATATTTATTGAAGTTCCCTATAATTAAACGAAGACATGACCTTGGATCCAAGCCAAAATTCTTAGGGTCGTATTCCAGAACTCTACTCAATGCTCAAGTCAGGTTTGAGCAGACTTGAGTATGATTTCAAGCACTGGAAATACGACCCAAATGGCAAGCTTGAATATGATTTCTAGTGCTTTGAATCATACTCAAGTCCTGACTTGAGCATTGAGTAGAGTTCTAGAATACGACCCTTAATAATTAATAAAATATCCGGACGCCATCTATT